>NW_024582578.1:341199-476614 GCF_018398535.1 Haplochromis burtoni
GTGTGTGTGTGTGTGTGTGTGTGTGTGTGTGTGTGTGTGTGTGTGTGTGTGTGTGTGTGTGTGTGTGTGTGTGTATCATCACAGGCTGCAGCAGAGGGAGATAAAGACACGCTTCACAGTCTAGAGGACATCTCACCTCGTGTGAGTGTGTGTGATTGTTGAGTGATTGGTGTCAGGTCAGTTCCTTCAGTCTCACACACAAACACACACACAAAGAGTTGTCATGGTAACACAGTTTGCAGCAGCAGGCTGACAGACAGACAGACGGCATGCTAACAGGCGGTCATCCTGTCTGACTGTCGCTCTGATGAACACCGAGTCTGTTTTCCACCAGCTGTCTGACTCTCAACGCCTCCGCCGCCTCGCTGCTCCTCTGCCTGCTGCTTTGTTTTTAGCTTACATGCTAATACAGTTGCCTTGATGGTAATCTCTAAGAAGCCAATGAAAGTGGACACGTGTAAACACTCTGGTGTAAACCTCTTTACAAACATTTTCTCCAGCCTCTGAGATATTTTTCCAGATTCTACATTTTGAATTTTCATTCAGAAATATTTAGCTCTGTCGCCTCACAGCATAAAGCTTCTGGGTTCAAATCCAGCCTACAGCCTTTGGAGTGTGCATGTTATTCCCACAAAGGGTTTCCTCCCACAGTCCAAAGATACGCATGGGGTTAGGCTGACTGCCATGGGAGTGAATGTGAGCACAAACAGCCGCCCTGCAATAGACTGACAGTCTGACACAGGTGCTCCTTACCCCTCACCCTATGACAGCTGGGTAGGCTCTAGCCACCCCACAACTCTGAATCACATGGGTGAAAGAAAATGGATAGATGGATGAATGCTTTTAAGAAACACAGGCATAATAATTAGCTGGACCAGTACAGTACAGTTACTCCACAATGCAGTGGTCATACATTTAACTTCGCTGTTGCTGGAAATATAAAAGCTAAACCCGATTTATCTTACCGCTGACCTCGAGCTTTGAACATTTCCCCGGTATTACTATAAATATCGTAGCCTCTGAAATGAGGCTGCACCTGAATAACTGGCAGCATCATTCCGAAACAATGGGATGATCCGATTGTCAAATAGACAAGGTCTGCAGCTGACGAAACGGGACTGGAAACAAACTTCAAAGCATGCACAGATGCAAAGCAGCTACACAAACATAAAAAGAAAACGTCATGAAAATGACCACAAAAAGAAAACCAGTGATTTCTAAAAGAATGAAGTAACTTCCCTCTCCACCTCTGAAGGAGTGCAGGGCCATTTTCTTATGTTTACACCTGCTCCCAAGGGCCATTAGTTTCATAACCCATCCACTCTCCACGATAAGTTTCCTGTCTATACGTTAGGGTGAGTGGCTTCCTGTCTGTATGATAATAGTTTCCTGTCTATGAGAGCTCTGATGTTGATCAGTTGTCTCATGCAGAGGTCATACAGTAACATTTCCTCCTCAACTGTTCCCACCCTGGTCTGCATCCACTCCTGGCCTTCTGGAAGGAGAAAATAAAAAACCTTCCCCATGTTTATGCATTCCTCCCTGTCATTATATGACATGTGACTTCATAGCGCCTCATTAGCCTGCAGTCACTGCATTAGAAACACCTGCTGTCATGGGGCAGGCCTGCAGGCCCCAGCATCCACCTCTTAAGCTCACAGCAGGGAGATCGGCCACATAAATCTGGGAAGTCATCATGGATGGGAGACTTCACCGTCAGCGGCGGTGATCAATCTGAACCAAGATGCAAAGCAAAGCCACTCACATGATCACTACACCTGATGTTTTCACAGTTTAACTTTCTGTTCTCGCAAATCTACAGCTTGACTAGTAAATTAAATCACATGTCTATAATGGTTCGTTACCTTCTGCTTTGGTGCACTTGTTTGGTTTTTGTTGTAGCAAAGTTGTCAACTCTGGGTTTTTGATCATGAGCCTAATTAGCTCAACAGCTCATTTTATGCTCAGAATGAGAAGATTCCTGTGGAGCAGTTGCCTCGAAACCTGCAATCTTCTTTCAATTTTCATCCCGTTTTCAAGAGGAGAAGGAGTTTTTATGTTTTTGCACTGCAACAAACTACCTTTATGTAAGTATTATCGATGCTAGAAACAGAAGCAGGTGTATGCCATGCAGCATTTTGCACATGAAAGCCGCACAGCTTGCACTTAACCCAAATATAACTTCTAAAGTGGTTGAATTTATCTTCTAAACAGAGGACATAACGCTCTCTTAACTACTAAAATCCTCAATCTGGGGGATTTAACCCTTTAAGACCTACCATAGAACCAAGTCTGCCAGAGATTACTTTATATTTTTACATGCTATAGTGCCATTTTTGGGAGCATTACATCAATACAACTGTTATAGCCCATATTTTAATAATATGTATGCATTAAGTCCATAGTAACTACATTAATTGCAAAAAAGGGAAAAAAAAGAAAAAAAAAATGAAAAACCGTTTGGTTGGTTTTTTTTACATATATTTCTACTTGGAGAAATTTAAGACACTTTAAATACAAAAAAGTTGCAAAAAATAGTTTACAACAACAGGAAATTTATTTTGAGTGTCTTCATACTTTTATTTTTGAGGTACACCAATTTTTTACAGACTGCAGGAAAAACGAAAAAACAATCCTATGATGCAAATTTGCAAAGAAAACAGCAGGTGCATCAAAACAAACTATTTCCAGCAGTGCAATTTGAGTTCTAAGCATCCCAGAAACTATTCAGAAAAGCATAAAGTCAAACATGACTTATAAAAACACCAGTATAGACTTTTAAGTCCTACAAATAAAAAACTAAATTTTCCACGAAAATGACGTCACTTCCGGTTTCGGCCAGGAAATGGCGGACATGCGATCGTTTGCGCTGATGTCGGTTTCAATGTGAGAAGTGTTACAAACAGCAGATCGGATCGGCAAAGCGTGTTTCTGGAATATTATGTTTTTGTTCCTGCAAGCGCTTTTTATGCAATTTTTGCAAAGCTATATGTGGAAGGAAACCGTGACCGAGGACAAGCTGATGTCATAAGATGTAAGTACAAGTCCTCCGGTTTCATATGCAGAAGAAAATTATTGCGCTAGCTTATGTGGTTCCGGTTCTACAGGGATTTAAAAATAGTTACGCAAAACGGAGCGTGCTGCTCCGACCGGCTTTAAAGGGTTAAAGGAGCACAAAGCTGTAATTACAGCATTTGGCCAAAGAGGTCGCTGTTGACATTGCTGTGCAAAAGTTGCACGATGTGACCTTAAGCAAGTTCAGTGAAACAGAAAGAGGAGGTTCAATAAATCTAAGAAATGAAAACACATGCCACTGTGTAACTGGAAGTACTTATTGTTTATGACTTGCAGGAAGGACGATTCCGATTCTGATAAATAAAAAATAAAAAAATCCTGAGAAAACTTGTGTCCTTGTTTAAACAATCCGTACGTCAAACAGCAGAGCAGTAATACTCCATTAGTACTGCATCCGCCCTGATGGATTTACTCTGCAGCCAAGCAAATGCCATTAAGACTCTTAGCCGAGCTCATAAACATGGTCCTCTAAGCTTTAATGTTAGACTGTTAAATCAACAGCAGACAGAGGCAGCGTGCAGCAGCAGGACAAAGGTTCACTTCTGCCCGAGTTCCCCCGGATACAAAAAAAAGTTCATATCTTACATGAAATTACAGAGCAGCTAAAAGAAGCCCTGAGGTGACCAATAAGAGCCAATTAAAGATTACACGGACCAATCAGAGAGAGAGAGTTAAACCCTCGTTAAACAGTCATACTTTCATGATATAAAACAGATTATAACACACTATTACACTCATAATGTTCCACCAGCCATCCAATCAAAGCTTGAAGCAGGTTAATTACTCTGCCAGGGCAGTTTGATATCACACTGTTACATTTTGTTTATTTCACTCTGTCAGTTCATGTCAGCTCTTTTTTATTTCTACAGCACCGATTCACAGTCACAGTAATAAACATTTATAAACAAAGTACAAAGTAAGGTGATGATACTACAACACGACATAGCAACACGGTCCCCAGTGAACAAACACTTGGCAACGGTAGGAAGGAAGAACTCCCTTTTAACAGGAAGAAACCTTCAGCAGAGCCAGGTTCAGGGCGGGGCGGCCATCTGCAGCATCCGGTTTGGGTGTGACGGGAAAGAGAGGGCAAAAAAACAGAACAAAGTTAAGGACATGCAGCACAAACACAGGATGCTTGGTGCATCATGGGAAATCCCCGCAGCTAAACCTAAAGCTTTATCCACCTGGTCCAGCTCTAACTATAATGTTACGAGACAGGAAATCTTGAAGCCTGAAGAGTGTGTGTCTGCTGAACCCGAGCTGGCAGCTGGCTTCGCTGCTGCACGCTCTGTGCTCTGAATATTTGCACTTGCATGAGTATACAACATGTTCAGACAAAGTCAAATGAAGCTCTTTTATTTTCTAAAGTGCAAACGCTGCAAAGAGCGCCGCGGTGAACTCTGAAGTTAATACAGTCAGTAAATAATTCATGTCAGCAGATGCACTCGGCGACGGTTTGAAAGATGCTTTCAAAATATCAGAAAGTCAGCACTCAGTATGCTAATGTTTCTTTTAATTGATGTTAACATACGATGAATGTAATGCACAGAGTGACATGTATTCTTAAAGCCACATTATTCCAGGCTAATACGTAAATTAGTTTACTGTAAAACTTCATAAGTTGTCTTTATGAAATGAAAAATGCATCAAATAAACTAACTGCTCTCATCTTATAAGAGGAGGGTTATACCAGCTTGTATTTTTTAGTATCTCGATATAATCGCATTAACTTTACGGTAAAAGTAAAAGAATTTTACTAGAGTTTGATAGTAAATAAGCTGAGATAGAAGTCTAAGAGTTTGTTGTTTCTGTGCCAGCGCACAGGAACACTGGGCAGGAGTCATTAATCGCCGCAGGAGTCTCAGTCACGGCGCCTTGTTAACAACTTAACCTTTAAACAGTCCTTTGGCCACGAACGCTGAGATGAAACAATTATGAGAACACACTAAGTTTAGGATTTCAAGGTAAACATTAACGGTCCTGTTAGTCTTTGCAACTTGCATAGCAAAGGCTCTTAGAAAAATCAAGTATTAATTATTCAACGAAATGAGTGTGCACAGCTTTACTTGTCAGCGTGCAGGTACAAAGTACAGCCAACTCAAACATCGCCACACCAAAAAAAGAAAGAGTTAAAGTGCAGAATTTTGATGACGTAAGGATGTTGTCCGCATTTACAGAGAGAGGTTATTCCATGAAAAACCAGTGAGCGCCTGACGAATGTTAACGTCTGAGGTCTAAGTCGTGACCAGTGACGACCTCAACCCCAACTTTAACTCTAGGCATTCAAAATATGGAATTTTTGGTATTACGAAACTATTTTCTCGGGTTTTAGGAATCAGGGAACAAGAAAAACTCAAACACCAAAAACTAAAAAGTGTGGCCTCGCAAGCCTAGAGTCTGGTCGGCGACTGCATGCGGGAGTGAAACTGTGAAACATTCAACAGTTGCCTTCAAAGTAAAAGTTGCGCCTTTTTGTAATGTGTTGGTTTCAGCAGTAATGCAGAACTTTGGAAATGAATGTTTTCCGAACGTTTTCCATGCAAAGCACCGGAGATTGCTGCAACCTGCTGGTGACCAACGCACTCACCGGGAGGTTTTTTAATGCTTCACTGTAATCAGTTTCACACTGACTGGCAACAACCTCCCCCAACTGTGCCAACCAGTTGTGGAGTATGCACTTTGACCCAGTGACCGGAGGTTACCAGGGGGCAACAGCCGGTCTCTCAGTCTGAATGACAAAGGTTATCATCTATAATGAAAACATTTTTGACCCACAAGGAATCTCGACTATAGGATGATCCTGTAGGATCAATGTAGGAAAAAAGAAGTTCTTTCATATTTTCTAACGTTTCTTTGAGGAGCTCCCGATCTCATGTCACGATATGAGCAATAAAAGATCACACACACAACTTTCCAATACTCGTGCTCACAGCCGGCTTTATGCAAAAATCACACAAAACAAAAACCAGATTTAGTCTTGAGATTGTAAATCTTTGAGTGGGAATAAAAATTCTCAGTTTTTCCTTTTTAAATAAAGTTTAAATGTATTCTCCAGCTGTGGCGGTTTCATGTGAACATGAAGTCAAGAGGACTCAAATGTGTACGTGAGGGGGCATTTAGGGGGCCGGTGCCAAAGTCCTGTGAGCTCGTCCTGATCTACATTTTATATGTCCTTCATTTACTGTGTAGCTTCTTCTGTTGTCATAAATGTGAAAAGATAGAGATGGAGGGAGGCAAGCTGCCAGCGCAGAGAGAGATAAGCTGTCAGCAGAGAGCCAGTTAGGGTCAAAGGCCACAGATTGTGGTTTGTTGACACTCTAAAGCACTTGACCTGACCTAGTAGTCAGGTGGTCGACGTGCTGCGGTTCCCGCTGTGATGCTTTCAGACCGTCCTCGTCCCATCAGCAGACGTTTAGTTCACAAATTATTCATCGCATTCTAATTAGTATCAAATACAGAAACTCTAATTAAACACCTTCCCAGTAAGAGCGCAGACGCTGTGCTTCCTAGATGAGTTATTAACACTGGGCCCAGCATAACCTCTGGAGCAGTTATAATGTAACCAGGCCTGGATCAACCGGAGGATTTTAAACTGTTAACACATCAGTGAGTAAAATCATTTGCAGCATGAGCAGCCTCTGCACTGCAGATCACTTCACAAAATATCATTTTTTTAATGTTAATATTGTGATTTTAAAATGTTAATGTTATCTAATTGAGTCAAAATTAAACTAGGTTTAAATATGAAAACCTCCGGCTTCCTCCCACAGTCCAAACACATGCAGTCAGTGGACAGGGGTGGGGAACTCCTCAAGGGCCGGTGTCCTGCAGGTTTTAGATCTCACCCCTGGGTCAACACACCTGAATCAAATGATTAGTTCATTACCAGGCCTCTGGAGAACTTCAAGACATGCTGAGGAGGTCATTTGGCCATTTAAATCAGCTGTGTTGGATCAAAGACGCATCTAAAACCTGCAGGACACCGGCCCTCGAGGTCTGGAGTTCCTCACCCCTGGGTTGGCCTAACTGGTGATTGAATTGTCTATAGGTGTAAATGGTTGTCTGTCTCTCCGTGACAGACTGGGTGTACCCCGCCTCTCGCCCTATGACAGCTGGGATAACCCCTAACCCTCCAACTTCCTCCTGCTAATTTATTTATATTAGCCTCAGCAGGTAGCCCATCATCATCTGCCAACGAGTCCGACGGCACCACCCCTCCAAACATCGCTGCCTTTTTATGTACAAAGTTAAAGCGCAGCAGTAAGTGTTGGTTTCTCACTCAGCTAAACCTCGTGAATCCTCTTCTTCACATTTGGTTGTTAAACAGCTGAGAGGACAGCCACTCTGATCATCTTATGGGAACTCAGTTTGACCTCTCAGTCTGTTTGATTTTGGAAACTGAAGGAGCGTTTGGACCTGGAAACTTGCAGAGATCTCAGACTTGACATGCCGGTTGTCCTCATTAAACAAATGACGACTGACTCTAAAACGTTCCTCTTAACAGGGGGAGGATTGAGTTACACTCAATGTTTTATTCAGTGTTTTTTCCAGTGGTGGATGTGTGCAGACATCACTTCATCGCTGAGGCTGTGATAACAGTGAGAGGACTGTCACAATATTAGAGCCAATCAAAGCAGCAGCATTTACAAAGGACCCGTCATTGTAAACATGAACTGTTTCAGGTAACGCAGGTAATGAGTCTACCTGACGGTCCTCACAGACAGTTCAGTAACAAACTCATATCCCTGCTGCAGCAGTGAAAGGGACAAAAGACACAAATCCTTTGGTCATTTACGGTCCAATCATTAAATATTTGACATTTTTACAATTAAAACTAACTGCTTTAAATATCGAGGCATCGCGAGCGTGCTTTAAATTCACTCAGCAGGCTATTGAATTTCAAGTGGACACCGACTTTGGTTGAATAAAGCGTGCAAGGAGAAATTAGTGCGTCACAAATGTATTGGTCATACATGTCCAATACAGAAACCTGGAGTTATCAAATAAAACAGCTCCGACCTTCAGAGCTTCAGCGTAAGTCTCATGTTGAGTAATACTCATTAGTTTGCAGCCTTTGACTGAAAACGCTGCTTTGTTTGTATCTGAAAAGCTCAGCTCAAAGACACATTTGTCCAGTTTTTCCCCGTTTTTAGGGATTTTTCCTCGTCTGAATGGAAGCACAGAAGATGTTTTATATAACCAAAAATACACTGACTTGATTTGATGGGCATTTAATGGGTATTTTACTTTAACAAGCGTTTTCTGTTTACTGGAGCCGAACAGGCCAGAAATTTTCCACCTTGAATTTCTGCTTGTGGATTTTTCCAGAAAAGGTAAACAGACCTTACCCTCTGTGTGTTTGCCTGTCTTTGTGAGAACCAGTTTGGGGTCAGCTCTCCTATCTGGAGTCACTGAACTGGACCTCTGGACCGTTTTTGTGCAGCGGCCCCCAACCTTTTTTGCGGCACAGACCGGTTTAATATCAGACAATATTTTCACAGCCATTAAGGTGTCGTGGATAAATAAAACAAAATAAAATGATACGACCAAGACAAAAAAACTGTGGTATTTTGTAAATATAATAATAAACGCAAATTCACTGTTTAACTGTGTAACTTTATTAACACTGAGAGTAACGTCCTCCTCTCTGCCGCTTAATGCTGTCTGATCGCTATGGTAACATGTAAATATTTATTTCAAAATAAGACACACAACTACAACACGGGAAACGACCCAGGGAAACCCAGTTAATGATAACAACCCTGAAAACCATCAATTTCACACCCGAGCCTCAACTCTCACAGCCCGGTACCAAACGACTCAAGGACCGGCCCGGAGGTTGGGGACCGATGTTTTAGAGCATTTTTAATAATTTGACCAATAACACAGCTGCTGTGACATCAATTATAGTTACAGAGGAAGTCCTCAGCTTAAGCAAGTGAAACACTAGGATGTTACTCATTAGCAGATATCTGTATCTGTGTGATGCTCCCACACAGGCCGTGGATGCAAACTGATAATTAAGCTAGCTGATAACTTAGCGCTCCACCTTCAGGTGCAAATATATGCAATCCCTGAATAAATGTGGAGACTTCAAAACGCAAAGCTCAAATCTAAAGTTGAATGCTTGAATGCATCTTTTATATACAGTCTATGTATGCAAAGGTCAACCTGTGGCCAGGAAAAACTGGCCGCAGAGATCAAACTAAAGCTGGTTTTTTTCTAGAAGTTACTCGACAGAGCAGCTCAGGTTATATCTCACACACAAAGGTCTTTAACCCGCTAGCTCCTGACTACAAAGTCTGTGTTCAACAATGTCCAGCCTCACCAGCGTGAGAATAGCACAACAATTATCTGGTGAGTAGGTGTCCTGTGTCCTGCCTCCTGCACGCTCTGTTTAGAGTACTTCCATCAGTTAAATTCAGCCAGCGTTACAGAAGAGAGTTTCCACGTGACTATAACGAGTGCTATAATGATGTAAAATGAGCACAAAGAGACAGAAAATCCTAAAAAGTCATTAAATAAAAACGGTTTTGTACGGCAAAGAAGGACCACCCTGTACGGCAGGTTTAAGGTCGAGGTAAGAGGATGTCAGCGACGGCCCTGTGTGTGTGTGTTTGCCTGATGGCCTTCAGGGTCAGCGAGTGGACTTTACACTGAGCGATCTGTTCTCACACACAAACTCATTCAGCTCAAGTATCACTTCTCCTTAAACAAGGCAGCAGTGTGTCTCTTCTGGCAGTGTGTGCATGTGTGTGCGCGTACGTGCGTGCATGTGTGCGCGCCCTCTGTAACATCTCACTTCGTTCTAGCGCTCTCACACGTTACAGACAAACATGTGCGAGAGCAGCAGCCATGAGTATCTGAGCTGATGTTTTACATCTGCAAACACGGCTCCGGTCTGCTGTCACGGATCAGAGAGGTGGCACTCAAATAAAAACGCGGTTTCATCGGTTTCCCTTTGTGCAGTTTTAAGAGTCAAGTATCGCATTCATGAATCTGAGAGTATCTACGACCTTGTTTCCTCTGACACATCAAGGGCTGAAAGGTAAGCACTACAAGCATCTGGCTGAGAACAAGAGGTCGTTGGAGCAGATGGAGGGCATAAAAAGCACTTGAACCTCTAAGCAGAGACCTCACATACATGTATATATGTATTTTTATTTTACATTTATATATTGAAGACCATATTAAAGCATCTGTTTTCCGAGCCCTACACTTTACTGCCTGAAGTCTGGTTAAGGAGATAAAGCATCCCTTTGGTAAACACCGAACCACCTCATCTTCTTGGGGACTGGAAGGCATTCCCAACAACATCCTACAGACCCATGTCTAAATTACCATTTCTTGTACAAATATTTTCAAGCAATTTCAGTCATTTTTAAGTTCAATCAACTTAGAGTCATTGCCAAGGTAAAGCCTTAGCTCTTGCAGAAGGACCTGGAAAAAGTTCTTCATGCTTTTATCTGGACCACTCTAACTCCCTAAACTTTGGTATTGAACAATCATCTTGACAACGCTAACAGTTAGTCCACAATGTGGTAGCTGTGCTATATAAAAAAAAAAACTTTGCTGACCTTTGCAGAGTGAGAAAATCCTTCAACTTAGTGGCATTAACTTCCACTGCTTTGCATCTGCATGCAAACTACCCCAAGACAAATGACAGTATCATCTGCAAAGTAAACAAAGATCACCATCACTTTCACTGCACATTACATAAGAGTTCAAAATGGAAGGACACAAAGTGACTCTGCTAAAGTCCAACAACTGCAGGAAAATAAGACTGACTTATTTGCTTGTAATGCAAACTAAGTTCTTCCTGGACAACTCCAGGTCCACAAATTAACGTAACCCTCGAGTACACTGGGAACAAGAACAGGAAGACTTCCACCAACATTATTGAGACATTACACGACAGCCAGGACATCCATGCACTCATTATTCGACTGTTACCAAGGTTAGCCTTCACAGATAAATTATACAGAGATTTAATTGGTCAGATAGAGAGCCAAAGACCAAAAATGGTGCTCACAAACATTTTCAGCTAAAGTTGATGTTTATTTCTCAGAAAGTTCACCTTTAATCCAACTAAAGTGTTGCAGGTGTAATCTATGTTCAAAGCAGAAGCTTCAATTTAGTGTATAAATGTGCAGTGGACTGTAAAGCTTTACTCACTAATTCAGCTTAGTTCAATTCAGTTTTATTTATATTGCACCAAATCTCAAGGTGCTTTACATTGTAAGGTAGACGCTACAATGATACAGAGAAATCCCAACAACCAGACAACTCCCAGTGAGCAAGCACTTGGCGACAGTGGAAGAAAAAATTCCTTTTAACAGGAAGAAACCAGTGAAAAAGTGAGTGAAGAAGAAACACTCAGTGCATCGTGGGAAGCCCCCAGCAGCCTAGGCCGACTGCAGCGTAACTAAGGGTGGAATCAGGGTCACCTGATCCAGCTTTAACTATATGCTTTAACAAAAACTGCTTTTTATTTGTAAATGCTGTTTATTTCAGAGCAGTTTACTTCACAACCACGCCTACATTTGGCTCCCCCCCCTCAGTGTTTATTCAGGAGCTACTGCCTCTTGAGACTTGACCTGTTCCCAAAGACTCGAGGCCTGACTTCTGTAACAGTCACACTTGGACTTTACTTGGAAACCCTCTGCAGATCCAAGAATTCAATACAGCCCCTAAACTCTAACACTAGCTGATGCTAACAACATTTCCTGTAAAGCTCCACATTCACTGTGTGTCTGTTTTCACCCTAATAGGATCAGCCCGGCCTGAGAATAAAAACACTGACCGCAGAATCCAACACGGACATCTTAGTATCGAAGTGAGGGCTCCCACTGGCAAAACACAGCACATTCTCTGACTCTGACTTTATCCGAGTCGGAATGTGAACATTAAAAACAAAAGCGAGGCCAAACTCTGAAACACGCTATTAGAGAGCCGAGGACTGAGCGGAAACATCCTCCGGCTCAACATGCTACCCTCAGAAAGTCCTCGCAGAGGCAGGCCTCCCCGGCTCACACACACTCTGTTCCCATCCCCACTTTGGGCACGCTGACTGGAAACTTTCCCATCTCTTTGAAATGTGTGTGGAGGGGTTGAAGTCCAACAGGGGGAAACGAGAGCTTTTGTTACCGTGGGAACAGACGCTTGACAGACAGGGTGCTCAACTGTTGACGTGGTAACGAGATTCTTATCTCTGTGAACCAATCAGCTTCTTCCCAGGGGAGCCTGCATGTCCTAGGACATTATATATAGGTCACAGGTTCGATCCCTGCACAGTACTTAAGGTTTTTCTGAATAAGACACTCAGGAGTTAATTTATGTGGTTTTCTGCTGCAAATAAATACATTTTTCACCAGCTCCCGATGGGTCTCAGGGTGCTAGAGGTGAATCCAGGTGTCCTATAAAAGGTTCTAAACAGGTAAAAGGTTTTCTTTAAGTTTTAGGAAGGACCTTTAAGGTGTGGAAATTGCTTGGTACTTCCTTCAGAAGTCTCAGAGAGTTTTAAAAAAAGTCTTAGTAAAGGTCAATTCTTGTCCTGGAATTTTAAAAGATATAAAAGATGTTGTCTGGGGGGATCCAGGTATCCTATAAAAGGCTCTATGAAGGTTTGTGGTGGTCATGGTGTGTGTGGAGGGGGTGTTCCCTCAGCAGTCTTTTCAAACAGTCCAATCAAACAAGTCCTAATAACCTTTAAGAAGATTACAGAACTCTTAAAGTAAAAACCAGAGCTCCCTTTTCTTAAATAGTATTGTAGCTTTCCTCTTCTTCTTTGTTCAGTTTTTTTTTTTTTTTTAAATGACATCAGAAACAGCAGTATGCGACATTACGTGATGGCAGAGCTTTTTTTGGGGGGGGGGGTTAATGCTTCAGTGGTTTCAGTGGGTCGATCCTTGGGGCAGTCATTTAAGGACCCTCAGAGGCTATGATCAGTCCCAGTCTCACCAGTGATATTTAAAAAGGTTACAGCACTCTCTCTAGGGAGGTAAAAGGCTATTTCAATCTCTGATAAAGGCTTCTGGTGATGTTTATTTAAAGATATAATACAGGAGGGGCATTCTTGTAGGTTTGATTAGTCCTTGCTTTGATTTTGGATTTTTAGGGCAGCATTCCCTTTGAGCGTCTCAGAGATACAGAAAAATGTCCTAATGAGGGACAATCCTTGTCCGTGAATTAGTAAAGATGCTTTTTAGGAGAGTCTAGGTGTCCAAGAAATCTTCTGGTTGACTTTCAAAATTTTGTTTTGGGGTTTTTTTTGTAGCCCTTTGATGGATTGTTTTTTTTTTCTTAAGGAGTCTTAAAGAAATAAACAATTCAAAGAGGTTCCATCATTATCAGGAAGGTTAGAGGCCTATTACAGGAAGTAGAAGATTGTGTTTATGTCTCATAGTAATGCAACATGTCCTAATAAGAGGTTTTCAGAAGGATCAAAAGTTCCCATGAATGACTAACGGTCCTTGTACAGTTTTGAAATAATACTTAAATACTTTCCTCAGCTTTCCAATGGGACAATTCTTAAAGGGAGTTTCAACAATCCTTTAAAAGGGACCGTCCTTTTAAAAATGGTTTCTAAATAGTTTATGAAGCCCTTACCTGCAGATATGTGACTAGACTAAAGCACCAAATCTAGAAAAGGTGAACTGGCAGACTCAGACTGGGCAACGTGAGCAAGAAGGATAAATAATGGTCCCCTGATGTAACCTCTTCGGTCTTTGACAACACTGACTGGTTATCAGTGACCGTGTTTGGTCTGTCAGAGTGAATCATCCGATCAAACAGCAGCTCACTGCCAGCAGGGTAATTCTGATTAATATACAGCAGCCATGTTGGCTCACATCCCCACCCCTGGATCTAATCTGATTTAACTGAACTTAATTTGAGTGTAATAAGGGAATTATGTTATGATTAGGGGCTTTATTTCCCAAATCAGTGTACCAGAGAAACACACTGTGGGAACAGCACCTTCATTTGACATACTGTGTAAAATGACAGTAATTTATGAATAAATTCTAACGGTGTAAACCTGCATCAGTACTTTGCTGACAATGATCCAACCTTAAAAGTAGAGTGATGGGGTTTTTTTTTAACAGAAACTCATGTGATGGACACAGGATGGAGGTTTTTTTTTTTCAGAATTGGTTTGTAAAAATGGTGCAACTTCAGTGATGTGGAACTGGTTTGGCTTTCATCCGTCAGAAACACACCAAAGCACAATTTTTGGTAGAGCATGCAAGCGGGCCGTTGATATTACCGTGTTTTTCAGGAAATAAGTCGGTTTTAAAATCCTTTGATTTTCTGAAAAGTCGACAGTGCCCCTTATAATCCGGTGCACCTTATGTATGAATTCTGATTGTGCTTACTGATCTCGAACTGATTTTATGTAATATGCGGCGCTCAAAAATCTGTCAAAAAAATGTTTTAGTACGACTTTGCTAAGCTACGAACCTGCACCGCTTGATGGATTGTCTGAGCATTACGGCTACCGTAGTCAGGAGCCTCGCGGAGTAATACGTACTGTGCTTCAACATAATATTACTGTATTGTGTGTGCAGAACCTCTTTTTAAGTTGTGTGGATATTATACATGGTTATGCTCAGGATATGTCAGCCCATTTCCACTGGAAATGCCTCTTGGTTAAACTGTCAGCAAGGAATTTGCATTAAAAAAAACAGCTGCTTGTTTAAGTGAAAATACATTGATGGGTTTTGGGGGGGTTTTTTTTGCACTAATAAAGTTGTGGAGTTGTAAATTATTTTGTCTCGCGCCAATGATACCGTGAGTTATATCGTTCTTGCAAATTTCCAAATATATATCATGATAAATATTTTTGGCCATATTGCCCTGCCCTACTCTGGCAACAAATTTCAATCATAAAGTCGCAATAATTTTGGTCATTTTTCTATTTGAGACTGTAGTTCAGGGATATTAGCCTAAAAAGTCCTCTAAATACAAATACCAATAAATTACCAGCTCGTTTGGTGAAATTAGCTAATTTTAGCCAACACTAGCTAAATCTTTTCTCTATTGTTTCTGACTAAACTTAATAAAACTGAGGTCCACATCAGTGGGGCAATGACTTCATGGAGGGACAGTGTGGCTTTGGGGATCAAATCCAAATCAGAGTTCTTTTCACTAACGTTAGCTTGCCTGCTAGCCCGGAGGCTATCCTACAAGTTATCCGTACAATAACACCTACAGCCAATTCAGAATTAGTTAACCAGTTAACCTAACACATCAGTCATTGGACCAACTAGAAGCTGTGTAACTTTGAGCAAAACACTGTTTCGACTGTTAAAGGTCAGCCAGTTCTTATAAGCTTTATTTGCTAGCTAGTTAAAATGCTAGTTGGCTTTAGCTTTCCAAATTACCAAATGGCAGCTGAGGTGATTCTAAATGATATCTTATGCTAAAACGATATTGATGACAATACAGAACAATAACTAACAACTTTTTTTTTTACAATAACAGCCAACAGTAATGCAGGTCAAAGGCAATTAATTTCAGATGTTTTGTGTTTCGATTTGCAGGCATAAAATAGACATAATCAAGTGTTTGTTTCCATGAAAGCAAAAGCAGGATTTGTAAAAATGTTAATTATTAAACCTAACACTAAACGTGCCTTACAGGCAGCTGGGTGCTCTTTGTGTAGCTGCCCAGGTGGAAAAGTGAAATCTTAAGAGCCAGTTTGGGTCTATGAGGAGCCATAAATGTTATAAATATTGCTCAGAATATGCGGAAACAGGAAGAGCAGACAGGGCAAAGAGAAGGACAGTGAATACAACCATTTGAGAGGTTTTCTTATGGCAGAGTCCGGACCTGGTCTGAATCAGCCTGGATACGGGATACTAAGGCCCAGACGGCGTCACCCCTCCCTCTTCCTCCTGTCTGGGAGCCGGAGGTGAGCAGAGTCAGGTAGCAGCTGAATGAGGGCACTTGTGGAAAAAGACTCGAGCAGTCTCCGACACAAAGACAGCATTTAGAGAGTGAGGGGCCACATCTGGAGGGAAACTCAAATACCAACCAATTAACGACAACACCTCATCCTCGCTGTGGACAAAGGTGTCGTCAGGTTTCAGTGCTCCACTTCACCTCCGTTATTCTATTTGTGCTCTACCCGTTTCAGTTTCACAAGCAGAATTTCCTCACCTGATATCAGCTGTGTTCGAACACTTAATCTCTTACATGATTTTATATAAATAACTTCTCGTTTTTTCCATAACAGTCAAAAACCTCAAATATATTCAGTTTGCTGGATATCTTAGCAGAGGAACTAGACTCAGTGAGTTTATAAACATTAATAAAGTTAAAAAGCTGAAAACATTCTCACATTAAAGATTTATTTGACTTGATTCTTGAAAACAGAGTAAATTATTTGATGATTAAAGCAGACTAATCGTACCTCCTGACTGCATGGAGCAGGTGCTCATTTCACCTGCTAATTTACATTTTTTACAAGACCTTTTTCATTTTCACTAAAATATATATATATATTTATATTTCTGTCTTTCAAAGAGATTTTTATATATTTAGGTCAAGTTTTTAGTCCTTTACCCAGTGAATGATGCATCTCTCGCACAGTCACAACATCATACACAAATCCTGTACACGGCATTATGCACAAACAGATTTCTTTCTGTGCCCTGATATCCCCAGAGCAGCCTGCTAACCAGGATACTCGTGCCCTGTGAAGCACACTGTGATGTTTGTTGGGCTCTGAGCGCCGCAGCTGAATGGATGCAGTGTGACACGGACAGGAACCAAAGTGCTGACGAGCCGCTTTCACCACACAGTCGGCGTGTGGACGCCTTGTTAAGAGCTGAACTCTCTCAGGCACTGTGCATGTGACCACCATTTAGAGAATCATCAGCTATGTGGGCTGTACAAAAAATGTATTCCTTAGTTTCATTGCATATTTGAAAATCACACTTACATCTTTCCGATCATCAAACATATTTTAATATTACACAATGTTAACCAGGGTAAACAGAAAATGCAGTTTTTAAATCATTATTTCATTTATTAAAGAGAAAAAGGCTTTCCAAACCTGGCCCTCTCTAACAAAGCAATTGTGCCCTGTTAAATCATGAGTTAACTGTGATTAACCACATTTAGTTCAATTTCACTGGTCACACCCAAGCCTGATTATTCCCAAACCTGTTTAAGCAGTAAATCACTGACGCAAGCTAAAAGACCTCAAAAAACAACACAACATGCCACGGTCCAAAGAAACAGCCATTATCCACACAAGGACAAAATCGAACAGTGCTGAACCTTCCCAGGAGCAACTAGCTTGACAAAATTACTCCAAGAGTGAATCGATGACTCATCCAGGAGAGCCAGAAACTGCTGCTGAGAAATAAAAACCCACAAAGGCTCGCCTCACATCTGCCAACAAACATCTGGATGATCCCTGAGACTTCTGAGAAAATCTTCTGTGGACTGACAAGACAAAAGCAGAACTTTCTGGGAGGTCTGAATCCCGTTAACACAGCATTTCATAAAGAGAACATCACAGCAACAGTCAGACATGGTGGTGGTAGTGTGATGGTCTGGACTGCACTGCTGTGGACTGCTCAGGACGACTCGCTGTAACTGATGGAAACATGCATTCTGTCTATCAGTCCATGAAGCTTAAGTTCACCTTGGTTCGCCAGCAGGACTACGATCTGAAACACAGCAGCATGTCCACCTCTAATGGCCTTAAAACCAAAATGAAGGTTTAGAAGTGGCCGAGTTTAAGTCTGGACGTAAGTCAGACGGAGATGCTTTGACCTTAAACAGGTCGTTAATGCTGGAAAACCCTCCAACGTGACTGAAGAGTGGAAGAAAATTCCTCCACAGCGATGTGAAAACCTCACTGAAGTTATCACAAATGCTCGACAGACTTCTTGCTGCAGAGGTTGGCACAACCAGTCATTAGGTTTAGGGGGCAGTTACTTCTTCAGACAGGACATTTTTTGATGATCTGAAACGTGTGTCAAAAAAATATAAATCAGGGAGGAAGCAAATTTCACAGCGCTGTAAATCAAGGCCACGGTAACAGAGGACAGTCACAGCTGAGGCCAACAGCGACGGCTGGATAGTTTTTGGGAGCTCGTCTCTGTTAGAGTCAAAGAACTGCAGGACGTTAAAAAGGTCGAGAGACTCGACCGAGGAGACGCTCGAATCGGAAACACGGTCGATACGTCAGAACTTAACAAGCCGAATGATTAACGGCTCTGGGTTTGTTTCCCCTCTGCGACTCTGCTGAGTTAATTTATAGCTTTTCCAAGAACATCCAGCTTTGGCATCTAGTTATTTTTTACCAGGTTTTGAGACGCATCTTCCAAAGCTGGTTCAGGGATGCGCCTGTATTAAATGCAGGAGTCTGGTGCCTCTTTTGGACATTATAATCCCCCGAAGAACTTCTGTGTTGACATCTTTTACTTATTTTGACCTGTAATGTGTATCACTTGCTGTCAGTATCCAGGCAGAGCTGCCTGAACTTGATCTGAATGTGTGTGTCAATGAAGCCGGAGATTTAAACGTCTAATCTAATGAAGCGCACTCCCGTACAGTACACACTCCCTGCTGCCCGGACGCTCACATTACTCATTTACAGTAAATGAGTGGCAGAGCTGAACACGCGCACACACACACACGCACACACACTGTTTCTGGTTGACAGATGGTTCGCTCTGTGTGAGGAAGCCGATCTGATTCAGTACAGAGACCCCCCGTCACCTCCTCCCTCCTCCTCTTCGTCCTCCTCTTCACTTTGTACCTTCTGCTGTCGTCTCGTTTCGGTTTCCTCTTCTCGTGTTTAAATATTCTCCTCGTCTGTCTTTAGTTACCTTCCAGATTTCTCTTCTCTCCGTGGACATGTTTAATGGGACTCCAGGATCCTGTTTACTGTTCTGTGGAAATTACACTTCCCTGAAGATATTACGCATCTTTAATACATTACACGTATTTTTAGTGTTTTGTTGGGGGGGGGGTTTAAACAGCAGAAATCTACTTTTAACCTTTAAACGCATGTAGACGGGAATAATTCATGACTGCATTACAGTGTCAAACTCAAAATCCGAAAATGGTTTTAAATTCGTACACATTGGAAATTCCTAAATCCAAACACAGTGACAGCAGTTTGTCTGACTAACGGTCTAACTGTCTGATTAAACTAACCAAGTAATCACTGTGATTCACCCTGACCCGTCAAACTGAGGGTTACACCTGAAGTTCCCTCCCAAAGCTTCTGATTCTGCTTTGAATGAAACTGATTCATTCAAAGCTTATAGCACGTACGCCTCATTCACACAAGCACTTTTTTTCTGCTTCTAAGCACTTTTTACCTGACATTCACACTCCAATGAGCACATCGGGAGCGACCGAGTGTTCAGTGTTTTTTTTTTAATGACACCGTGTGTGAAACAGCAACGTGTACACTCACAGGACACTTTATTAGGTACACCTTGCTAGTACTGGGTTGGACCCTTTTTGCCTTCAGAGCTGCTTAAACAAGATGACAGAAATATTCGTGTTCACATCTCAAAGGTGCTTGTTGGATCTGGACCTGCTGACTGCGGAGGCTGTTCGAGTACAGTGAACTCGTCGTCATGTTCAGGAGTCATAAAGGGATGGACGCAGTCAGAGAGAAAGCCTAGGTGCACTGCGGTGTTTAAACAATGACCACAAGAGTGGCACTACCGTCGGCTAAGAACAGGGAGGAACAACGATGCCTGGTCTGTCTCGAGTCTCGATTTCTGCTGCAACATTAGTAGAGTCAGAATTTTACCATTTTAACATCCTGAAAACATAGATTGATCCTGCTTTGCATCTGAAATGTTTGTTGTTGTTTTTATTTGGTGACTTCCTGTTACACGTAAATGATGCTCTGAGTTACATTCCTATCCCGCCAGCAAAAACTGATCATTAACTCAAACGGACTGCAACTTAAGAAAACACCAGCAATATGAAAAACGCTCCAAAAGCACACAAAACACAACAGAAATAGGAAAAAGGGAAATAGGAAAAAACAGATTTCCAAAAGCAGAGGGAAGTGTTTCTGGGGAGACAATAACCTGACGGACCAGTTGCAGGAACCAAAATATGCTAAGGATTGCGCTGGGAGACACTTAAAAGAAGTGGAGGATCTATCGGTTTTGTGAGGAAAGAAAAGATGAGAGGTAAGTGTGTTAGCCTAACTATTAGCCTAAATATCTGTCATCAGTATTATATGAATCCTGAGATTAAAACACACTTACCTAGCATGTTATGGTTCCTGCAACTGGTCCGTCGGGCTAAAAAAAAAAAAAAAAGTCAAGTGAGGAGTTTCTGTGTACATCTCACCCACCAACACAGCGTGTCATATAGTGATGGTAAATTTGATTCTTTTTACTGAATTGAGTTTTAATGAGTCACTCACCAAAGTGAATCGGATTTTGAGTCATTTGATTCACTGAGTCAGTTGACCAGAGAGTGCAAAAAATGTACATTTTCACTCAAACTTAATTTGTTTCTCTTTTCATGTAAATCCCACTGCTAAGATGAATGATATTTTATAGAGCAAAAAAGAGCAAAAACATTTCTAAAATTAAGCAATTTCCTATCAAAATTGCTTAATAAACATTTATTTTGTTTATTTTTATTTTATTAGTATTTTCCTTAAATGTGTTAAATATATATTTTCTCATCTAAATGTCCACTGAGCTGTGAGCCAGGGGGCGGTAATGCGCCTTAACATTGGTTGCCAACCAAGAAGAAGAAGAAGCTGTGAGCCAGGAGGGAGGGGGTGAGTGAGGGAGTGATTCACTTACGCTTAGGATTCAGCACAGGAGGGAGGGGGTGAGCGAGTCCTGAGTGATTTGCTTACGCTTATGATTCAACACAGGAAGGGAGGGGGTGAGTAGCTCAAATGTGCCGTTAGCATGTTAGCAGAGCGATGCTACTGTGAACCGAGGACCTATTTTCTTGATGTGAGCTTCTACTCAGGGTTTTTTCTTCCAGTTCAGAGCAGAAATGCTTTTGTTAAGAAACTGGCTGTTGTTTTCCCCCCCACAATTTTAATTATAAGCTAGATATATTTATACTAAGCGAATTAGTTTGCTAACAGAAACAGGGATGAGTCAGTGAGTCAGTTGGGCTTATGAATCATGATTCACGAGTCAGTAAAGTGATTCTTGAGTATTGAACGGTTCGTTCACGAATCGAACATCACTAGTGTCATATAAAAGCGGTAAGATAACACGGCCTCGTGTGTGTGTTTGATCTGTATTTGTGTGGAACTTTTCAGTTAGTTCAGTTTTGGGCCTAAGATGTGTAGGAAGATCCTGCTAAGCAGTTTTTTGTCCATCAGACTCAGAGATAAGCAGCCAAAATGATTTTTTGTTGCATTGATGGAGAGTTTCCTGAATCTGCTGAGAGCAAAGTTAGCACAGCACACAGAAAAAAAAATCAGCACATTTCTGATAATAAAACTCTGCTGATGCAACGCTGAGCTCTGCAGCCAGAAAAACTGAAAACAATTCACAGTCATGTTCCAAAAATCGTCTCTGTCTGTGAGGGAGATTCATTTCATTCATTCCACAATTTCGTTGTACGTGTACAATGACAGCAAAGCGCTGTTCTTCTTCATCATCTGCACGACGGTGGGTTCTCAAGCAGCTGATTGAACACCTCAAACTAAATATTTGAAGAAGGCAGAGCTCTCAGGACCACTTGCAGCTTTGTTTTCCTCCAGCTGAGCCGAGCTCTTGGAGTTTGGCGCTCCTCCAGGGTCCTGTTTGCTCACCAGAAATTGATTTGAACCCAGCAGGTAGGCTGACTTCAAAGACGCTCTATTCTGGACACTTTCTGTGTTCTGACACTTTTTTTAGGCTCCCAGAAGATCAATAAAGCTGCTTTGCTTCCTTCAAACGTCCACAGAATCACATCCAAGGGAATACGCAGAATGGCAGCAGTAGGGCTGGGCCATATTATACCGGTACAATGTTAGGCAACGATAGGAAAATGAAATATCGCGATAGAATATGGGTAAAACGCGCATGCGCAGTTCCTTTGTTTTCATACGCACATGGCCGATTGTTGAGTGAAACGGATGAACCAGAATTGGTTTGTAAAAATGGTGCAACTTCAGTGATGTGGAACTGGTTTGGTGTTTGTCCCTCAGATACACAACAAAGCACATTTTTTTGTAGAACATGCAAGCGGCCGTTCTTATTGTCGTATTTGTCGGACTAAGGTGCTCTAAATCTGGGAGTAATCTGGGTCCTAAACTCCGTATACTTCAGGTCAAACGAACACTGCAGCATCACTGAGAGTTAAAAACTGTCTAAATTCTTTCATCTTTAATAAAACAATCAGCATTGCTGCTTTACCAGGTGTAACTATGAAGTTTAACTTCCAGGCATCCATGAAAACAGAATTTATTACATTTAACGGAGTTAGAAGTTAGCAGGAAGCTAGCGGAAGTTAGCTCACTAGTTTCGTTAGTTACCTAAGCATGATATAGCATGTTCTGACTGAGAGATTTCTGAAAAAAATCAAACGTACAGCTCTGCTATCACTTCCAACATAAATGAAGACAGGAAACTAAACAGCAGTGACGTTTGTAGGGTTACTGAAGTTGGGCTAGCTGCTATATAATGATGTGCTACGTGATCGCTAGCAACACAGCTATGTTAGCATAACATAAACAGTGAAGCTGGAGGACGAACACTAACACTTTTCCACTTATAAAAGTTAACGTTAAAGTTCCTGATGGTTAGAGACAAATGCAATCGCATGGCAGGATGCTGTAAACGGACCAAACTTCAGTCAGGAGAACAACTGAGATAATCCATCCACGATACGAGGGTAGTCATTAATATACTGCAACAACATGGGAATAGAGCAGCTGCCAGAGAATTCAACATTAATGAATCAATGGTACAGAAGTGGAGGAAGCAAGAAGAATGAGTTTAATAAAGTTGGATTTATCTGATTGCTTTGTTTCGCTTAAAGTGCCTTATAATCCCGTGCACCTTATGGTCCGAAAAATGCGTACTGCACACTGCAGTTTAATGTTGCAAAGCACCTCTTTTTAACTTCAGTGGATATTATACATGGTTATGCTCAGGATATGTCAGCCCATTTCTACTGGAAATGCCTTTTGGTTAAACTTTCAGCAAGGAATTTGCATTTGCACTGTTACATTTTTATAAAGCTT
Source organism: Haplochromis burtoni (assembly GCF_018398535.1). Taxonomy (NCBI): domain Eukaryota; kingdom Metazoa; phylum Chordata; class Actinopteri; order Cichliformes; family Cichlidae; genus Haplochromis; species Haplochromis burtoni. Next base: position 364,478 of record NW_024582578.1, read on the forward strand.
TAATGTACATAAAAAACAGCTTCTTGTTTAAGTGAAAATAAATGGATGGTGTTTTTTTGCGCTAGTAAAGTTGTGGAGTTGTATTTTGTCTCGCATCAATTATATCGTCAGTTATATCGTTATCGCAAATTTTCAAATATATATCGTGATAAATACTTTTGGCCATATCGCCCTGCTCTAGGCAGCAGTGGTCGGGCTGTTGATTTAGTCAGACCCAGAAAATGCATAAAGTTTGAACAGAGATAAAAGTCATTCTATATGTTAAACTCTGTTGGGTTTTTTTTGTTTTGTGTGTGTGTGTGTGTGTGTGGGGGGGGGGTGATAAGGTATCACCGACCGTTGTTTGACTCGCTGCGTAGAAACCACCCAGGATATCATCACATGTGTGGAGCTGCAGTCTGCAAATGTTTCATTTTTTATGGTGACAGACGACAGAAAGGTGAACGATGTGGGTGTTTGAGGAGCTCCGACTGGCTAAAGCACAGAGAAAAAACTGGAACAAGAGGTCAAAGGTCACACACACAGCCCATCACATGCTGAAGGCAGTGGGTCACATGCTGTCCTCTTCATACCTCTGACACACACACGATGTCAAGTCTGTGCCTCCGAGCAAACACTTGTCAGCGCCTTTACTTCAAACAGACAAAATGTGTTTCAGCAGCACTACTCTTATTTTAGTTAAAGTTATAGTAAAAGTAAAAGTACAAACGGGCAAAGAACTGAGAAGTGAAAATACTCCTCATGAAAAACAGTCCAATTTAGAGTCATCTTGGATTAGTTACCTTTAACAGTATGAATATATTTAAAGGAGCAAACAGTCAATTAATCCAGTTACATGTGTCACAGCTATACTGACAGCACGTTTGAGCCTAGTCTGGCTCACAAATGGCACAGCTGGCTCAGGTCTGGTACTGAAAAATGAGGCGGGGGCGGATGTGCTCCAGAAGTTAATGCTTTAGCAACAGGAAATCTATCTTTGTATTATTTAACTGGTTACAATCTCTGAGATGCATGTTTAGTGCTTTTTCCTGTTACTGATGTTTGGATATAATGATTGTTGGAAGTAAGGGAAGCTTCAGAAAGAACAAATGGAAACAAGTTTTTGTTTTGAAGCCTTTTAAAACAGAAAGTGCGTAAAAGTGACTCTGACAGCTGGGTTTAAACCTTTCATGATGATAGTTATAACTGTAACGTGCGTGCCGTGGACCACGGTCCTGCAGCCGCACCGACATATGTGTGACGTTTTTTCTTCCAATCTAAAATCTGATTAAAATTTCTAAAAAAAATGTGATAAAATCTGAACTGAAGACTTGACGTGTGAGGGAGGTAATCTGCGGTTCAGGGTCTCTTACACACAGAGCAGAGGTTGTCAGGCGAGCCGAGCAGCTGGAGATAAACGACTGCAGCCGTCAGTCTGCTGACACGCTGCAGACAGTTCAGCGCACACATCAGTGAAACATCAGACACCTGCAGTGATGTCGTGTTTCCACTTCCTTCAACTCAACTTTATCTACACGCCGCTGCAAACCTGATCCGGAGCGGCGGTGGAAGGAGCGCTTGGGCCTTTCCATCAGCTCATCGCAAATTTCAAAGATAAACGAGTGCGCATGTCTCCAGTAATCAGTTTGGTTCCTGCTCATGGAAACTTCAGCAGAGATATCTGATAACATCATAGCAATGAATAACTGTCAGTGCTGATGAGGGGCCAGTTTATAAAACAAATGTGTCTCAGTCTGTGAACTGTTACGAGTGTTGCTGTGAGGATCAGCTGAACCAGTTTTATGGGAGCTGGAATAAAAACTCTAATATGGCAGAAATGGAGATCACAGCTGCGTTGAACTTGGCTTCATCACAATAATCCAGCTATTCTCAGCTTCTTCAAAGTGTGGCGTGGAGTTCAGTAGCACTTATACACACCTCCGACTTTGACCCAATGGTGGCGATAGAGTGCTTGAGGAAAAACATGTAGAGGCTACCTGAGACTCCACTGGCAGAAGAAAAAAGGGTAAAAAGTGTGTGGGAACGAGCATCAACCTCCGGGGCTTAAAAGCACCAATGGTGCAGTTCCTCCAACACCCACTAGAGGCTCTAGCAGTGTGTCAGTCCCCATAGACTCCCATATTAAAATATCCAACTTCAAAGCAGAAATAAACACGTTTACATCCTGATATAAAAACTCTCTGAGGCTCTACAGATAATTCCTACCTTCATAACAACTTTACAGGTGTCATTGTTTTTATAACTCACCTGTTTAAATTGTATTAAAGCTTAAGAGTTTGCATTTTTAGGGGAGTGACCTCTTTGACTGACAGGTGCATGGTGACACAGGCGACTTTAGCTGTTAGCCATCTGCTAGCCCTCACCTCAGCTAATCAGAGCCACTGAACTGGATATCTGAACCGTGTTTATGCTGTTGGAGCATTTTTAATGACATTACATGACCAATAATATGGCTGCTGTAAGGTTACTATACAAACAGACTGTCCAGGAAGAGCTCCAGTGTTGGTGAGTAAAATTCTAGGATTTGATTTCTTAGCATTAATTAGCTCCTGTTTGTGCCAGTGGGAGCTCCTATACAGTTTACAGATGCAATTTGCTAACCTAGCTAGCTAGCATTAGCTGATAATTTGACACTTCACCCTGGTGTCCTGATAAGGTCCCCTCTGGCCGCAAAACCCAACATGGTGGCCATAACGCGTAGAAGCTTCAAAATGAGCCCAGAAACCACTGGTTGCATCCATCTTTTACATACAGTCTATGAAAAATGCTGCTACATCTGTGAGATCTTTGACAGAAAAACTCAGACTTGTGTTCGTGAATCTGCTCGGTGTTGTCTCAGTTACACACTCAGATGATTGTACATTTAAATGTAGACTCAGCAGTTCACATGTGCCTGATGGACCCATTAAAGATTACTTTTAAATCTTCTCTCCACACATGAATGAGGTGAGCTTTGTTCCCTGTGCAGCATGAAGGCAAGGACGGCTTCTCTCAGAGTGCAACCTGACCTGCTGGAGCTCCCATCAAATATTCATCAGCTCCTTTCACAGCGTCTTGGACCCTCCAGGAAACACACAAACACGAGACGGTGCGTGCGTCCGCATGATCTCATTGCATCAGTGTTCATCTCTGTTTAACACATTATCATCCCATTATGCTTCCATAACTAACGATGAAACAATAAGGCCCCATTGATGGTGGGTAATAAACTTTATTGCTCACAGTAACACGACTAACACATCAGGAACAGGAACATCTGCAGGACATCTTTGCAAAAGTGCGCATTAAACCTGAGCTTGGTTTCTCTCATCGAGGTCCGATGGATTTAGTACTTTCTGCCCTGGTCAGTGATCTGAATCCAGTCCAGTATGAGAGTAATTTCACCTCATTACTGATAACAATGTCAGCTCAAACCGCCTCCAGGATTTCATGAATGTGGATTCTGTAGGGAAATCACTAGATTATGACTTTTTCTTTTACTTTAAAAACTCCCGAATTTTATTAACTCAGAAGAGTTTCAGCCAGATTTCACTCAGGCTCAAACCTGTTCTCCTCTGTGTGTGTGTGTGTGTGTGTGTGTGTGTGTGTGTGTGTGTGTGTGTGTGTGTGTGTGTGTGTGTTTTATTAGTTTATCTTGAAAAGGATATTTTTATCTCAAGAGTCTTATTTTCTTGGTTAAAAATAATGTAAGAATGAAGGATACGCCGCCTCACTGAAGCACACGATTCAGTAACACTTCATAACATAGCCGTTTAATTCCTCTGTAATTAAACAGAGTTTAACTGTATCATATTTTAAGTTACAGCGTAATTAGATTTACCTACAAATCATTAAAGGTAGGCAACAGTAACAAGTCAGGTTAATACAGGATACAAATACATTTCCATACTGTAAGTACATTTAAGTACTGCGTAACTAGTTTTAGGTAGTGTATGAGTAATTTTACGTATTCTGTAACTTTAAATAGAGTTTAGACATCTTGATTTGTTTGACAGATCTTCAAAAGGGCCTGTGTCTACCTTTCACAGTAAAGGTCCATGACATGTGCACCATGTGACAGCTGTAGTAGAGGAAACTGTTGCTGAAGGACATCAAAGCATTTTAGAACAGATACCAGATTGAATAACAGAAGGACTGAATCAAATCTTATCTTTGACTTTACAACTGAACTCCTGCTGCCAAAGAAACTCGAAGCTTTACAGCAGGTCACACAGAAAAAGCAGTAAAAACGAAATATTACTGTCCACATTTATTCCAAATGTCCCTCTTACGCACACACACAGAGTTGGCTTGCAGCCGAAACCACCCAGCAGTGACAGATCGTACCATGACAACGGTCGACAGGTGTGCACCTTTTTTTTTCTTTCTTTTTTTTTGTTTAAATCGGGCGGTGTTTGTTTGGGGGGGGGGGGGGGGGGGGTTGAGGCTATGTGCCCCCTGGGGCGAGGGCAGCAGTCAAGGTTGCAGGCTGAACAAACACGCAGGATCAGAGCGTGCCCGGATTGAATGTTTCAGCCTCGAGCTGTCAGGTGGACGTCAAGAGGAAAGTTTTTATTTCTCAACAGTTCAAACTTCAGTTGTGCCTATATTCACCCAGAGAACACATGAAGACTTAAATCTGATATTTGTAATAATCGTATGTGTTTATAGACATCAATCCTTTAACATATTTCCTCTATCACTTCCTTCAAAATAAAAGACCCCATTGGAGTATATAGAGCATCATTATGCAACACGGTGCCTATAGAGGACTGAGGGTTTCCATGGAGACGATAGCGGCTCCACTTCGATTCCTCAATTATAGGTGTGAAATCTTTATTAGTGAGAAACACACACACACACAGCCGCCTTTCTTTTACCCCCTCAGAGGGTGTAACCCGATTTTCCAATAGGAACATCCATCACAACATTCCTGCTCCGCTTTTAACACAACATGATTAAAAACCTCCGTTAACCTCTAATTATTAATCAAAGTGGAAACGAGTGGCTGTTTCCTGCGCGGCCACGGATGTGGGAACGATGAGAGACACGAGCATGATTAATCAGCATTTCTTTGATCTTTTATAAAACTATTTTAAAAAAAGATGTCACCGCAGATGGCGGGAAACTTTAGCGCACATTTTTTTTAAATCCTACGTTACAGTTTTCCAGTTCAGTGATGAAGAAATGTGTTACATCATTGCCAGAGGATAGACTCAGACTTATTTTGGCTAAATAATCCACACCTTCAGCAGGTACCTGAGCGTGTTTCTGGTCTGCACAGGAAGGACCGAGCCAACCGCCGCACCACTCATTCCAAAATGAAAAGTGTGACACATGGGGATAAATGACCCCCCAATTAACAAGACCATTTAAGGAGTAATCTTATTGCCACGTTGTCCAGCTTACTTCAGCCTAAACCTGCTTGGAGAAACTCGAAAACCTTTAAAACATTTAAAATGGGCCGAGGCTGAGCGAAACTTAGGGAGTGATCCTGCTAACAAAGCAAACTGCACCCAGAAGGTCGTCAACTGAGGTCACACAGACAGTAGAAAACCTGAAACCATCACTGACCCTGACAGGACGACCCCAAATCAGACCAAAGTTTCCGCAGGAGCACGATTCAGTTCCACACGGCGTGCTGACCAAAGCACGTCAACACTGCCGAGGACCGATTCACAGACAACAATTCGTGCTAAACTTCGGTACCAGAGCACATCTGGGCTAGAGGAAGAAGCTGAGCGAGATCATGTGACGTCACTCCAACGACATGTTGAAGAACAACATTCGCACAGGGCAAAGACGGCGGTGGCGGCAGGCTGAAAGCGGTCACCAGTGGGGTCATACTTTCCAAAACTTACAATGGCAGCACATCTGATCTGAGGAAACATCTGCTTAAACACTAAAGCTGCAGACTGCACCGTGTTTGACGGCCTGAAAGCCAAATTTGCCGACAGTAGGCTAAATAATTACTGAGTTGTCATAGAAATGTGTTTTTCTTTACCGTTTGTTCACATTTTAAGTGAGCATTTCTACACCGGCTGGACTGAAATGTCAGAATGCTATTTATGCTCGAGACGTGTAAGACGTCTGAAACCTCAGAATGAACAGGAACCAAAAACAGTCGAGCATCAGCGGTGTGAACGCTGCCAGACCGAGGCGGCGTCAAACGTTTCAGCCAAGAAACATTTTCAATCCATAATCTCGAAACGAGTTGAGTACCAAAGACAGATACCGCTGGCTGCGATACCAAATCCTATTCTGAAGTTTATCGGCTCAAACAGTAAACGGGAAAAAGCTTCAAATGTTTGCTGTCGATCAGCATCAGGCCTCCTGCTGAGCTCTTCAGGAAACAGAGCTTCGGTCAGGGACTACCTTCTTCGGCGTATTCTTACACGTGTGACCTCTGATTATTATCAGCATTTACATATTAAACAGTGACACCGTGTGAGTGAGATCAAGTTTACCTACAGATTATAAACCGATAAAGTTTGTCCCACACACACACACACACACACACACACACACAGAGCTACAGCCGTTAACAGTGTGACTGACACCTCAAACTGCAGCTTGTGTAACAGATCACTCAGTTAATCTGGAGCTCACATTACACACACACACACACACTTAGACTCTCAGTTCTCATATTGATCACACTGTCAAACATCCTCTCTCTCGTTACTACACTAAAGCCAGAGAAGAGGAGGAAGAGTGAGGAAATAAGGAAAGGAAACATAGACATAGGAAGCAATAAATGATGGAAGGAAGCAGAAGGAGAGGAAGCTGAAAGACAGGAAGTCAGAATAGGAAGATAAACACCAACGAGGAAAAAGAGAGGAGTCTCCTCTGGTTTTCTGACTGACAACAGCAGCTCCATCAAACCACGGAAACTACATTTTCCTTTAATCTGTCACCAGACTTCACATCTTTAAAGCTGGAACCACCTCGTGACCAGAACCAGAACAATCACCTGCAGATAGGACACGTCATTACATTTAAAGCTGTTCTGCTTTCACACTGTGAGCTCAGAGCTCAGGCTGCAGATGCTCCAAACTCTCAGTGTAGCACAGTTTTTTCTACTCTTGGATCTGCATGATGTCATAAGGAGGGATATTCCTAACATAGTCACATCAAGCACAGAAGCCCCACTGTTATGCGTTTGCAAGGGGCGGCCAATAAGAAGAGAGAGTACTTAAAGGAAGGAGGAGCTAAAATGTTTCTAGCTGAACTTGGAGGCTGATGCAGACAGACAAAGACAAGAAGGATTATTCTGAACTGTGAATCATGCAAAGCTGAACAGAGTCTGAACAAATGACGCTCAGTCATCTGTTATTGATCTCACACACACACACACACACACACACACACGAGAAACACACACACCTTTTAATTGACTTTCTCCTTCAAACCGAAGGACGGGTCAATCAATACAGAAAATCGTGATTTCTGATGCCATTAATGGTTCACTTTCAGGCTATATTTTATATGGAAGACACACACACACACACACACACACACACACACACAGAGAACGATTAAACCAGAATAACTGAACAGACGTTTGGATCAGTTCTTGAAACAGAAACAAACTGAACAGAGGAAAGTAAAAGCCAAGGTTGTCACTGCTGAACAATGCCAGGCAGGATGTCCATGTGTGTCTGTGTGTGTGTGTGTGTGTGTCCTGAGGACAAGACAAAACATGTTCACTTCGAATCTGATGCGTCATCTAATCACTATGAGTCGTCTGCTACGCTGTAAACCAATCTGTGCGGGTTTGTTTGTGTGTGTCTGTCTGTCTTTGCGTGTGCATGTGAGAGAGAGAGAGGCAATCATACACATTCAGCTGCAGCAGCCCGAAAATAAAAACCAAAGTTTCAAAAAGAAAACTTGTAAAAAATAAATAAATAAAAAAAAAAAGTTAAATGTGAGACATTAAAGTAAAAACAGTAAAACTGTTCTTTAATCTAACATGGACGTCACAGAGGTAACAAACAGAGTTAAGTTCAGCCAATCACAGGGCTGGCTTAAAAAAGGTGCTGCTGACCTTTGACCTCATGGCTGCAAATGTGGCATCACTGCTGCAGTCTCAGAGGAATGAATAAATCAAATGCACCCTCTTTCTGCAGCTCCACTGACTGGACTAATTTACCCTGAGTGCTACAACACACACACACACACACACACACAAACACACACACACACACAATGCAACGATGGAGCAGTAGTCGCTGGCCAACTGTGCCGAGTATCAAACAGGCCTTCATTGGAAGATGGACAGGACTGTGTGTGTGTGTGTGTGTGTGTGTGTGTGTGTGTGTGTGTGTGTGTGTGTGTCACATCAGAAGGATGGATGAGTCACAGCAATGTGTGATTCAAAAAAAAAAGGAAAGAAAAGAAAAGGAAAAAAATGTCTAAAAGTTGTTCATTATTTACCAAAATAAATAAATAACTCATCTGAAAAATCTGTGAAATTTCCCCAAAATATCTAAATCTAAAAATGTAGGTCAAAAACATTCACAGCATGAAAAAAAAATATAACATGAACCTAATCTAATTTTAAAAAAATCACATATTTTCTTCATCGAAACTTAAATATATTACTAAAATATGAAAAATATGTAAAATATGTAAAATGTGCCACAATAGAACATCGCTGAAGAGAGTGTGAATGAATTTTATGTTTGAGATGATTTTGTTTGGAGAGCTAAAGCTCCTGAAGGTCCATAAATTCAACGATGACACAGTTGTGACATTCAAACCTGATCACTCAGTTATTAACAGCAAGGCAAGAAAGTGAAACTATACGCACATTTAATTCATGCCAAACGCGTCAACGTTTAAAAATATTACTAAAAGATAAAAAAGAAAATAAACCAATCTAAAATAGTTTTTAGTGCAACTAAAATAAGACCAGAAGAAGAAGAAGATGTGTGTTGTGTGTCAGAGTGAAGTGTGTCAGTGGTTCAAACCGTGTGTGTGTGTTTGTGTGAGCGTGTATTGATATCTTTGTGGGGACCAAAAATTGGAAGTTTACTATACTTGTGGGGACCAGGATTTTGGTCCCCACAAGTTTCAAGGCATTTTTGAGACTCAAAATGTGGTTTTAGTGACAGGGCGACATTTGGCTATGGTTAGGTTTAGGGTAAGGGGTTAGGGAAAGCATCATGTCAGTTAGATGTTCCCACAGGGTTTGAATACCCGGCGTGTGTGTGTGTGTGTGTGTGTGTGTGTGTGTGTGTGTTTGTTTGTTCAGATTCAGGGAAAAAACTGAAACAGATCAGAGACGTTGAAGCTGAACAGACGGATCTGAACATGTCTGACTCTCTGATACTACAAGTGTCACATACACGCACACATAAACAAACACACACACACACACTCTTCTCCTCAATTCAAATCAAAGTGAAAGTACATGAAAGCGCAGCTGCACACATTTAAAGGATCGCTCCGTGTTTTCTCAGCCGGCCCGAGGCGTCAGCGGCTGTCGGAGCCGAGGTCACGCTCACTGTCAGTGCTTGTGAGCTGACTGCAAACACTTAGAGGGATTTTAAATTCTTCTCTGAGGCTGAAAGGAAACAGGAACGAAAGGCGGGATAAAGGTGGTGGGTTTAGCTGGGGGTGGAGGCACCGCATCAAATTCTGCTTAAGGCCCCACTAACTGCAAACTGTCCACGTCAGACACAGAAACACCAAAAACTGATGTTTACACGAAAACTGAGTGCAAAGTGAAGGAACCGAAAGCTGCAGTTCCTCTACTGTCCACCGGAGGCTCCAGCAGTGAGTCAGTCCCCATGGTTAGGATTTAAAATGTTCGATTTCTTTTACTAAAATAAGTGGTTATAATCATTTTCATACATTTACTGCAAATGTGCTCATAATGAGTTGGCACTCAGTCTTCTGAAGGTCGTAAGCTTTGTTCAGTGTGACTGTCCGGACTGATGTATCCAGGGGTGCACATAAGTGGTCCGCAGGTGCGCATTCGCTGTCAAAATAAAAGACGCGCACCGGATAAGCAGTTGCAACGCGCGTTGGCATACATAAGATTTTCTGGAGGAGGACAGACATTTGTTTAGAACTCTTAAAGATGTCGAAGAAGTAAGCTCCTTTAAGCAATTACTTTGGTGTTCCTCCACCTCCAAAGAAATGTCAGAAGGAGTCCGAACCACAAAAGAAGCGCATATTCTCGGAAAAGTGGTTGCAGGAGGTGAGCTGGCTTCAAACAAATGATGAACGCACAGAGATGTGGTGCAGAATGTGCAAAAATAAACATGTTTACAGCCTGACACACAGACTGGTTGGTCTCTGTAGATAATTGAATCCTTCATAACACCTGCACAGGTGAGAATCTATTTTATAACTCACATTTTTCATTTATAGTAAGTTTGCGGTATTAGGGCCGTGAACTCTTTGACTGACTATCAGCTGTTTAAATCACCAGATATGTCTGCTGATTGTTCATTTTGAGATTAAAGTTGTTGTTTCCTCCAAAAGTCCTGATGTAGACGAGTTTGTAGACGACTTTATGTCTTGTGATACGACAAACATTTTCTATACTGGACGAGGGTGTAACCAGCACTATCCTTGCATCAATCCAGTGTGAGCTCTTTCATTTTGCACGAATCCGTCCAGCTGTGGTTCTAACTTCTGACCAGATGCCAAGTTCTGCACCAGCGTCCTATCACCACACCGTGCTTATGAGCTAAAACAGAAATAACAAGGAGAACACCCGTGGTGTTCACGAAAGCAGACGATCCATGACGAGCAAAACTACGACTGCTTCCCTTAGTCTCACGCCCACCCACCAGTGTGCGCCGTGATAAAAAGCAAGCGTACAGATGCTGAGCTTCCAGCTGTTTGGAAAACTGCTGCACTGTATCACAAACCAAGCGCCCCCTTTTACCAAAGAGGGTCTCACGCCAGAGAAAAGATCATGTGAGACCAATCGCAAACTGAGCACTCCTTTCACAGCAGATACTGATCTCAAACTCCACCCCTCTTGCAGGCTGGAGGGAGTTTCGATCCAAGCGCTCCTGTGGACCCACAGCTGCAGCTGACAGCTGAGCCTGCAGAGCTCCTGGGAGCAAACACCCACAGGTTAATAACTACGTGCACACACACACACACAGACACACACACACACACCAGGCCTGCATGTGTGTGTTAATCTCCGCTTTGTTTTTGTCCCTTTTTTTTTTAAACAAACCCCTAGATCAGTCTACTCACCCCCAGTATAAACCAAACGCACCTCTTCACAAACATGCCATCACCTCAGCTCACAGCGCTCCTTCCTCTGACCTCTGAACCAGCTGTACTTCCACTTCACCTACCACCACCCACCTTTCACTCTCTCTTTCTCTCTTCTAGCACATGATGGACAACAAACCAAGCGCTCTTTTAACTTGAGGCTCGACTCTGGCAGACTTTCAGTCCAAACTTTCATCATCACCGTCACATTTTTCTGCTCCTGCACAAATAAACACAGCATCAGTGTAACCACAACTAAATCAAACCAACCCCACCTCTCATTTCCACATCAGATAGAAAACAAGCGCTCCTTTCCAGCATCCAAAGCTCTGTTCTTCCTCATTCTGAAGCTGTCAGATGGCAGGTGTGAGTAGTTGTTTTCCACAAAGTGCAAGGCGGGGCTGAAACAAAATCAAACCAACCCTCCACTGTCCTCCACCTGGAAGCTCATCTCTCAGCTGAGGGATAAATCAATCAATCAAGCGCTCCCTTCATTATCTCTTCCTTTAACCTCGACGTTCAGGAAAGATAAAGCTGAAACTAAATCAAACCAACCTCTACCGCAGTGCCCTACTACACCTGTATGTGGTGTATGCATGCACCCCATGTAACCTGAATGAAACAAACCCCCTCTTTTCCTCCATCTCCAACCTGAGCTGGCATGTGGTGCATAGGAAACCAAGCGCTCCTTTCCTTATGCTCTGGAGTTTCCTTCACCTGCAAAGCATCCTCTCTGAAACACAGAGAGGGGTTGCAACAAAAATCAAACCTACCCCTTCTACTCTCCCCTCTTTTTCTACCTCTGGCACGTGGCACATCACAAACCAAGCGCCCCCTTAGATCCTATAGGTCGCCTTCACATTTTTCAAAATTGAAAGTACAACAAAATCAAAGTCTCTGAAACATTATTCACGCCCCGCCCCCTCCCCGCCCCCGTCTTCTTATAGCAAACCGAGCGCCCCCTTCTACCTCTCCTAATGAAAAAGCCCCCCACACACACACACACACCCACCAACCATCATTTCATCCTGGACCCGGACTCCCCTGCTTGGCGGGGAGGCACAAGCGCTCCCCTCATTGCCCTCACGCTTTCTGCAACAAAATCCCCCCCTCTCCCCCCTCCCCGGGCCCTCCCCTCTCGTGGACCCTCTCCTCTTGCAGCTGGCACGTGATGCGTCTCAAACCGAGCGCTCCCTGCACCTCCAGCCTCGCATCAGCACACCATCATGCGTTTTTTTCCTGCAACATCCAAAACCAAACGACCCCCCGCCTCCCCTCCACTCTCTCTCCCCCTAAACAAACACGTCATCAACACACACGTGCACGCGCGCACACACGCAGATGCGCACACCGGGACACACCGGTTCTTACCTCTGGAGCTGCTGAAGGCGGTGTACCAGGACAGGGAGACCAGCCCGCACAGCCCGAACAACAAGACCGTCAGGAAGGAGACATTTCGGAGCCTCATCTCCGGAGCCCCGGGAGCATGTCCGCACCGAGAGGGGGGAGCAGGGCAGCGCGTGGATGGAGGGAAAGGGGGAGGCAGGCGGAGACAGGTAGACGGAGAGAGCCACAGAGACGGAGGGAGACGGAGAGACGGGCGGAGCTGTTGCTGTTTGAGCAGCAGCGGAGAGACTGAGGAGAGGGAGAGAGAGAGAGGGAGGGAGGGAGAGAGGGGGAGGAGACAACCAGGTAGAGAGACGTGAGGAGAGAGAGGGAGTCAGAGGTCTGAATTTCTCCGGAGCTCGGAGTTATTCCGGTGGTTTCCTCACAGGCAGAATCATCGTAAACACGTCGGGTTGCTTCATCGTGTCTTACGTAATGACTCATGTAACGGATTGAAAGGGAGTTTCCACCCGGCGTTACTTCAAAGCGCCGGCGTCCCGGGGAGAGGCTCAGAGTTCAGCTTTATTCACTAAAACACGACCTCAGGCCCCTGAAAATGACTCCGGCAGTGACCTGTGAGCAAGGGCTTGGCAACGGCGGGGAGGAAGAACTCCCCGTTAACAGGAATCAGCCCAACACAAAACAAATGATCATCAATTGAGTTAAAAAAACAAACAAAAACAAATCCTCATGCATCACTGAGCCGTTAGCAGCTTTACTGAAGAGCGTTAGAAAGTTAATGTAGGTTTTATTTTATTTCATTTGGACTTTTTGTCTTTTATTCAGTTTCATTGAGTTTCCAGAATGGATTTTTTTTTTTGTCTCAGTTTAGTTTTGATCATTTGAAAATGCTTCTTTTCATTTTATTTATTTATTTATTATGATTGTGTTTTGTTTTTTTCATTAGGGACGTCCATCAAGGCAAGCTGAAATAACATTATTACTCAATAATAATAATAATAATAATGGATTGGATTTATATAGCGCTTTTCAAGGCACCCAAAGCGCTTTACAATGCCACTATTCAGGATGTTTCCTCCATTTTGTTTTCAAAGTTCACAAAATCATTTCATTTATATTCGATTTTATTAAAAGTCCAGTTTTTATTTGTTTTTCAGTTCAGGGGTGTCCAACAGCCACACTGAAGCTGTTCAGTAATAGATTTTTATTTATTTATTTTAATAAAATGAAAATTCCCGTTTTTTTCACTGCTAATTAGAACTTTTTTTTTTATTGTTCCAAAAAAAAAAAAAAGAATTTCGTGTGAATTAACAGAAACTTTTTGTGTTATAATTAGAGGACAGTCTGGGCAATGAGCTGCTAGAATTTTCTCTAGAAATTTTACACATTTCTTTTTTATAAAATTAAAGGGAAACAGTCGTGCTGGAAAAACTGAGACATGTTGTTGAAATTGGCTTCTTTTTAAGATGTGGATCTCGTGCATTAAATTAAATTAAGTAGTTAAACTTCTTCACAGTGACAGAAAGTGAGGTTTTATTTAGTGGCCCATGTATGGTCAAAGGGTTTGACGTCCCTGTTTTAGGTAACTAAAATGTTTTTTCACATTTAGTTTTAGCCAACAGTCATAACTTTGGTTCAGGGTCACCTGATCCAGCCCTAACTATATGCTTTAGCAAAAAGGAAAGTTTGAAACCTAATCTTAAAATTAGAGATAGTGTCTGTCTCCTGAATCCAAACTGGAAGCTGGTTCCACAGAAGAGGGGCCTGAAAACTGAAGGCTCTGCCTCCCACTTTGAAATACTCTAGGAACAACAAGCAAGCCTGCAGCAACCATCAGCTGATGGTCTTTTTCATTTCCAGCCAACATATTTCTGAAGTTAAAGTTCCCAGCAAACATGGCTGAAACATTACCCTTCTCTCTTGAGTCAAAGCTCGCCGCAGTGCGACGGTAGAAACCTCAGTATAAACAGATGAAGCCGAGCGGCCCGGTCACACAGCTCCTCACAAAACAATCATCTCCCCATTAAAGCTTTAAGATCTCTGTTTCAAGACAGACCGGGCAGAGAGGGCAGCAGAGGTTACAACAAACACAACAGAACAAGTAAAGCTAGAATTAAACTGATGCTCAGTGCAGCGTATGGTCAGAGCATCCTTCTGGATGAAATTTTATCGATTAAAACAAAATGAAATCCAGAAAAGATTCTCACCTGGCAGAAAAGACAAAAGTACTCCCCACAAGGACATCTCAGAGCCCTGACCTCTCTCTCCGAGTTCATTTATTATCTCACTGAGCACGCTGCCCTGCGTATTGATTCAGCTGCACCGGGGCTTCATAACGCTGAGCTGGGGGCAGAGAGGAAACTCAGCATGCAGCAGAATTTATACGCAAGAAAACACAAGCAGATTCAAGCTGTTTATAACAGTGCATCCTAACGCTCCGACAGCCATTACTCAGACACACACTGAAACTCCATCCAAGCCCACTTTCTTCTGATTGGTCGGCTTCAGGAAGCCTGCTGAGGGGTGTGTCTATACTTTTTGTGCTGCGTGCATTTATCAGACGTCCATTCAGCTTATTATGGGAAAGACAGACGCAAGCCTCATCAATCACTGAGGTGTTACAGGTGGATGTTTGGTCACAGGTGCAGATTACTTCACAATAAAAGCATTACTTAGTGAGGAAAATTGTGAGGGTTAGGCCTGTTTTTCCTTATTAATCGCTCATTTTTGAACCCCAAAAGCATGGGTTTTGACCAAAACAAGGCACAGGAGGCACACAAGGAAGAGGAAAGAAGGGAGACAAAGGCAGCAGGAGGATGAGAACGTAGAAATACAACAAAGAACACAAGTTTATTCAGAACATGAACCAAATGTCCAATAAAAAAACTTGATAGTCTGAGACCAGAGTCGATATCAGGTTGATTATTTTCTCTGTGAAGCAGAAATGTTTCATTTGCTGTTTTTTGTGGTTTTTTTAGTATGCAAAAAGGTTTAATCTGGAGCTGAAGGTGTGCTAAAAGACAACTGAGCTGCTACGACCAGGAACAGGTGAAAGCAGATTGGATCCCCAGCCACAGAGATGTAAACACATCCCGATATCACGGAGAACTGTAAACCTTTTATACTCATTCATGTCTGGAAAACAGACATGAAACAGAACGAACCACATCTCTGTGTGAGGACAGACTCAGTTGGGAAAATGGTAAATGAGAAGAATTGTGAATAACTGATGAAAAACCATGAGAGTTATCCTTTCAAAGTAAAACTGTGAGCTTCAGTGCAGGTGAAGCACCATCCTGGTTCAATCCTGGTTTAATCTCAGTTTAATGTCAACTTAATCCTGGTTTTCAGTGTTTCAAAGGTGGTACATCGCAATAGTAACTAATGCTGCAGGCCTAACCTGCTCTGGAACAGGTTATGTTCACGATAAAACTCACCAACTACAGAAGCTGTTTCCTGGAAAATAACCAGGAAGGCACTGACTGGTTCTCTGATGGGTTTTGAGAGATTCTTAGATCTTTTATTCTTTGTCCTTTCCTTTTGGCTGGCTCCGAACAAATTTAAAGTCAGTGAACTGCTCTCTAAACCTGTACACAGAGATCTGAGGCTAACATAGAGCCTCTACTGTAAGCCTTGCAGCTGAGCCTGGTGTGAATTCAGTGTTTTAAATACCATCAGGCTGTTGGAATAAGGCTGACACTGTCTTACAGAAACACATCGGGTCTGACTTCAAACCTGAGTCACACTGCTTGTATTTGTCAGACTCTGATAAGAACTTCAGGAATCATCGTGTAACGTTGTTCTGTGTAAAGACAAAGATCTTCGGTTATTCTTTGCAGTTAGGCTTGAACCCCATGATATCGAGTGAGATTTGCTGGGTTTCGCTTTTTTTAAGTTTCTACCTGCCCCACTGCAGAGCACCTGTCATCCATCAGAGCCTTTTTCTGGGTCTGCTCACCTATAAAGTCAGCACTTTCATGGCTATGTGGAAAAGAGTCTCCATCGGATGGCGTACAGGTGCTGTACAGGAGGATGTGTGAGCAGGAAAGAGATGATTAGAGAGATGTTAGAATGAACTATGGATGCAGTCAGAGCATGCTCACTGTACAGAAAGGGACTCCTGGTTTGGGTTCGGATTTGTTAATCTGCAGCTCCCCCTGGTGGTCAGGATTGTTACCCATGAAGGATTTTATTTTACTCATATTTTTTATTTAATCATTCAAACATATAAAGAACGCTCCAACAAAGCAAACTACACATTAACTTACAGGCTGTAATTTAATGTGTAGTTTGCAGTTTTTAGCATTTACTATGCTAAAAACTGCGTCTGAGGCCTGCAGATGGTTATATGCAGACAGATGTGTTGAGTGTCATCAGGTTTTTTTTTGCTGAAGTTTCCCACGATCGCAGTGCTGCTCGGTCAGCAACGCTGGGCTGAAACCTCGACGCACAGCAACAATTCTAATGGTGATTTAACCGAACACGCCTCCAGTTAGTTTATGAAATCCATCTAAGCGAAGAAGTGGGAAGAAAGAACTCTTCATAGGTAACACAAATGACACAGGAAACGTCTGGAACATTTGTTCTTCCTTTAACATCTCAGGACTTTTTTCTAACCTCTTTAGGGCCATCAGATCACCGGTGAGCCCCTCAGAGGTCAGGGAGGGGTTTGATTACTGTGTCACACTGACATCTAGCGGTCAAAGATAGCAAGTATATTTCAGAGCGTTTATTTTACTTTGGTTCAACCCTCATCTGACTCATTCCATCCCTCCATTCTTCACTGGCACACTTGGGTGATAGGTACAGGTGTCCCATATGCTTGATTTCTGGGTCATGGTGAAAGCTCAGAGGCTGACCATGAATTCTGGAGCCAGGACCATTTAATGTCATTTAGAGTTAACACCTCGAATGAAAAGTGCTCCAGAGTGAGGTTTAAAACTCACTTTTACTTCAGGTGTGCAGTAAATGACAGTGAATAACAGCCTCACAGTCCCTGGGTCTGATGTTAACGAACTTGTATAAATGTTATGCAACAGTAAAAACACTGCCTCCATGTTTAGTCACTTGTCATGCACAGACAACCTTTTCTTATAAATGTATTTAGGTGGAAAGAGCTGATGGGGGAAAATGTCTGGTTGAACAAATTGACAATAATAAGATTAAACATTGTCCTCGTGTCTTTTTAAAGCAGTGCCTTGCCTGCTGTCATTTGGAATCTTGCATTTGTTCTACAAAACATGAGAATTTGCTGAGAGCAAAGAGAAGGACAGATGAACACAGACAGAGATTCTCAGATGTATTTGTGAGATTACTAAGATGTTGGCTTCTTTTACAAATGAACTGAATTTAATTAAACCACCTTAAGCTTAAAGAGAGAATCTCTCACCAACTTTTAAATGTGAAAATGGTCTACAACCAGCTCAGAATATTTAACTATACGTTCCACTTGATTTGATGTTTTAAAAAAACAACTCTTATTTTGGTAAGTAACCAGATGTAATTGTTGAAAATTACACATAGTTACTTTTTGCCACACTTAACGAAGCAGTGCGGTACACTGCAGCCTTTGTTATTTTGCTCTTTAATATTTTCCGTGGTTCTCTAAATCTTGATTTTTTTGTTCACCTGCAGCTTCTTTACTTTTACTTTAAAACTTTTGCACCACATCAAGGCGGATGTTTCAGAATCAAGCCTTCAGTGAGGAGACACTGAAGCCGAAATTTGATCACAGACTTTCACTTTGCATATTTCATTCTCATAAACTACTCAACGTGAAAGACTGAGGAAGAGAGTAAAGAAAAAGAGGAAGGAAAAAAGCATCAGGAGGAAGGAAATGAGATAAGAAATAAATGCTTTTAGGAAACCGTCATTCAGTGAGACAGGGAAGAGCCTCTGTGATGAGGAGGGAGGAAGCGAAGGAGACTAGCCCTTGTATTATGTTGAAAAAAAAATCACAATGATTACTCAGAATTGTCAAAAAACTGCAATAAAACAATAGCAACTTTATTTTCCATTAGATAAACATTTAGAACACAGACATACACCAGTTTGAATTTCCGGAACTATTTCCAAGAACAATTTAGTAAAAGTTTTTCCTTCTTTACAAACACATTTCTTTCGAACTTGCCCGATTTTCTCAATTTTTCAATGCTCAACATTTTCAATGTTGTCCACATGATGGACAGAATGTAACTGTGTTCTTTCTGCAGATGCAGTTTTTGCATTTCTCACAAAAAGTGCTTGTTTTAATGTCCATTTCTTCCGTTTCTTTACACCTGTATCCACTGCAGATTGGTTGGATGGTGCACGCTTGACCTTTTCAATGACAGCTGCTGCTGCTGGGGGTCAAGCTGGTCTGACTCGCCTCTGGATGTTGGAAGGGACAAAACTTTTGCCCAGTTCTTCCAGGAAAAGCCGACATCAGTACAATTTGCCGGCATTCCAATGTTGGTTGATTTCAGTCCACGGGGCATTGTAAGCAGACACATCTAAAATGTTGTAGAAAATTACCAAGGGCCAACGAGCTGTCTTGTGCTGGTAGCTTTATGTCGCTATGACTTTGTCAAGATTGTCTACTCCAGGGGTCGGTAACCTTTCAGATGATGAGTGCCATCTAAAATTTCCTCAGAAGTCAATTTAATAACCCTCTATATTAACAGTTACACACTATATAGAACAACTTTAGATTATATTTGTTCGCAGATGTTGGCAGCTATCAGTGAATAGTAATCAGCTATTTTGAAACAAAAAAAAGAATTTTTATCCATAACAAGAAATAAATAACAGCAAATTAATTGTACAACAGAAAATAAAAATGCTATTTATTGTCTCCTCACAACAATGATAAGAAAAATAAACTGGGCCAATATGGCATGTTTTGTTAATACAGAGACACACATGTTAATGTGAGCTCTGGTCTCCCACTCAGAGACACAGGTCTCCGAGTGTCCAGCATTCAGACGGCTACCCGAGGACACTCATGAGAGAAAACCTGCTCACACAGATATGTAGAGCCAAATACTGTTAATAAGGCCTCTGCAATGTTCTGAAGACAGTTAAACTTGTCAGGTAGTGATGTCCAGCAGGTGAAAATACAAGCTCCATGAACACGCACAGCTGTGGATTCCAGCTTCCAGAGCTTTTCAGTTCAATCAGCTGCATTTCGATGTCCTCTCTGTCCAGCCAGTTAATGCGAGACAAATCCAACTGCTCATTAAAGCTTTCTGGTTTGATCAGAAAACAAAACATTGGTCCATACACCTGAGAGTCCAGAAAACACATTGTGAATTCAGTCTCGAGTCTACAGATGTATCCGAGTATTTCCGCGGTGCTGATGCTGTGCTGAGCGGAGAGCTCCTGAAGCATTTGAAGTGTCAGAATGTGGAAATTTCAACATCGCTTGAAAAAATTGCCAGCTAGCAACATCCCTCTCACCGGTAGGCTAAGTGATCTTTAGCCAATTACAAGTTGAATCTGGTAGTTGGGGTTGGAAGCTAAGATACCGTCATTAAGAAGAGGCACAACTAATGTGTCTATGCGAGCTGATTTGCGATGTGCACCGCTCGCCTGGCCATTTACTTTTTAATGCACCTTCTCAGATTAATTCACTGCGTGTCGTGCCCAGGAATGGACTGGGACAAAAAATCGACCCAGGCATTTTGAGTAGAGCCCGGCCCACCGGGTATTATAGGAAAAACCATAAAGCCTTTGAATGAAAACAAACGCTGTTGTGACAGTGATGTACAGTCGTGTTGGTATATGTATGATTTCTATACATTTTACATCAGATAAAAACTTTGATTGTAAGATTCAGATTTTTTTTTTTATTAAAAGCTAGACATTGTAAATGAGAATAAGAAAGAAAAGTATTTCTTTGTGCCCCCCTCTCCCTGTTAATGCCCTGCCTGTCAGCTACATAGAAAAGGATCCTGGTGTTACTTGTCTCTCAGAAACAGTTCATAACTTCCCTTCAACTCATTCATGTCACCTAAAAGGTAAACCTGTTTCTCCATCACCTGTTCAGTAAACATAAACTCCACCTAAACTTGGTTTATATCTGACCCAGACAGACTGCAGGTCATAACTTCTTACCTGAAGTTCAGTTCACCTGACACTCGGACCGGCGGCCGCCTCGGGTCTCTGCCCCTCCTGCCTCCCCTTTCCCTCATCCACCTGCTTCTGTGGAAGCTCCACCACAGCCACCACCAAACTACTCAGTTATTTTTACACATCGGCCAGCATCTGGACAATCCACCGCCTTTCATTGTTTATACCGTTACTAAAAACAACCAAACAAACAAAAAAAACATTGGCCCATAAAAACGAAAAATCACCCTATGGTCGTGCCATCAGTGGCACGCGTGCCCAGGATTGCCGACCCCTGCATTAGAAGATGACAGCATGCCTTGACCTCGGTGTGGTGATAATGAACATTTTATATTATCATCTTCAGATGTCCCTGTCTCCTCTGTGGATTATGATTGCTGCGTTCCTTGGTTTTCATTTGATGTAGAGATGGCGGCACACTCCTCCTCAGAATCCTCCTCGTCGTCGGACAATTGGCAGTCTGGATCATCAATAACATTGTCCTCGGCCTCTGAAAGATCCTCTGTCTCTGAAACATCTACACTGTACACAAACACTGCAAAGACATTCCAGGACACATCAAAGTGTCCATATTTAAACACCAGTTTATGACCCCAGATAAGGAAAAGTCCTAAACTTTCATGAAGAAAAAGAAAGGATGACCAGTACTTTGGTCACCACAAAAAGTGGTCGATGAGAGTTTGTTTTTTAACGAGTCCTCATTCAGTACTGTGCAAAAGTCCTGAGCCACTTCCAATTTCTTTATATTTTGCAGGAAAATGGGAAATAGGTGCAACGACTTACTGGAGCATGTGCAAACATACATAAAACTACAGCATATGCACGTTTCAGTAAGTTTCACTCTATCGTTGGTATTGTTTTTTACAGATTCAACTAAAGAAATGGGAACAAATGATGCATTTTTGTAACAGTCTGCTAATAAATAGCCTAAAGGTGCATTTCAAACTGGTTCCGTGCTATGTTGTCTGTTATGTGTAGACACAACACTGATTCAGGAGGCTTTTTATGCTTGAATGACTCATGGAGCAGAGTGAAGGGGCTTAACAACCCAAACTTTCCTCAGGAAAATTGTGAGGTGCAAGGACTGGACTGAAAATGAGAGAAAAAGCAACCTAATGTCCAAATAAAACTATTGATTGCTTTCTCAATAAAACAGATGATACATAACTATGAAAGGCCTTAATAGATCCTGGAGAACTACTGATGAAGACCACTTTAAAAACTGAAACTCCTTGTAAGCTAAAAGAAAGAAAAGAGAGGTTGCTCAAGACTTTTGCACAGTACTGCAAGCAGAGGAGATGGGTCTGCGAAACACATTTAAGGTCAGCTAAAAACTGCATCTGAGGCCTGCAGATGGTTATATGCAGACAGATGTGTTGAGTGTCATCGGGTTTTTTTGCTGAGGTTTCCCACGATCGCAGTGCTGCTCGGTCAGCAACGCTGGGCTGAAACCTCAGCGCACAGCAACAATTCTAATGGTGATTTAACCGAACACGCCTCCAGTGAGTTTATGAAATCCATCTGAGCGGTGCCTCGGTGGGAAGAAAGAACTCTTAATAGGTAACATAACATGATCACTGGAACAGGAAACGGGGCAGAGTCTGAAACATTTGTTCTTCCTTTAACATCTCAGGACTTTTTTCTAACATCTTTAGGGCCATCAGATCACCGGTGAGCCCCTCAGAGGTCAGGGAGGGGTTTGATTATGACCACATGCTAAACAAGCACAGTTCCAGAAATGAGTTACCGTTCAAAACAAATCTCTTACATGCATTTGACCCTCTATTATGTGATTTCTGTTTGCATGCACCATATAGATGAAAATCCCATACAAAAGAAGAGCTGTGTTGCACATTAGTACGTGTTGCATTTGATATATTTTAAAGTGAAACCACTGAATAAAACCTGTTTTTTCAAAGTGTAACCAGTGCACCAACATAAGAGTTTAAGTGTGGAAAGTAGGAAATTATTATGACAAAAGTTAAGGAAACAAAAGTAATTATTAAGGTGGGCGTCTTCTTTTTTTCTACCTTTGACCCTCTCTGTGGTCTACATTCATTTTTACTGTGTCACACTGACATCTAGTGGTCAAAGATAGCAAGTATATTTCAGAGCGTTTATTTTTACTTTTGCTCAACCTTCATCTGACTCTCTCCATCCATCCATCCATCCATCCATCCATGTATCCATCCATTCTCCTCTGCTTATGCAGTTCACTGGCACACTTGGGTGATAGATACAGGTGTCCCTGGGCGATAGGCGGGACACACCCGGACAGGTTGCTAATTTTCTGCAAGGTTAACACAGAGAGAGAGACAATCTACACCTACAGCCAAATTAGAATCACCACTTGAGCTGACTGGCATGTCTTTGGACTGTGGGGTGATGCCTGGATTCAAACCCACAGCCTTCTTGCCGAGAGGCAATGGAGTAACCTCTCCATTAGAGGGCAGAGTATCAAAATTAATTTCAGGAGTTTTGTGACAATAGAGAGAAATTGTAGAGGAAGTCCTTTTAACACACTGTGGTCAACATTTATAGGTTCAGGCATTTCTGATCAGATGGGCGTGATTAGAAAACCCAGAATCATCATGTTTACACTGTAATTTTTAATCCCCAGGGACTCAGTAAATGCTCACACAGAGCTCCACTGCAGTAACAGTCGAGGATTAACACTAATTTACATATGCTTGATTTGTGGTTCATGGTCAGAGGCTGACCATGAATTCTGGAGCCAGGAACCAAAAGAGGAAATATCTGTTTAGTTTGAATGCATGCAAATTCATTATGAAGGTCCCCCCCCCCGTTACTTCTGCCATCTAACTATGAACTCAGAGGCAAAACAGAGTTTACTGACTGGGAGTCATCACCTCCTTCCTTTGCAACAGTTATTCCAACGAAGCAAATGCACACAACCCACAAAATGTCATTAAAATATGAAAAATAAATGCACTCCTGTTTTCAGCGATGCATATTCCACCATGTAAGATCTTCATATCATTAATACCTTTACTGCAGTGTAATGTCATTCAGAGTTAACACCTTGAATGAAACGTGCTCAAGACTGAGGTTTAAAACTCACTTTTACTGAACAAATCTACAGTAATAAGATTAAATATTGACCTCGTGTCTTTTTAAAGCAGTGCCTTGCCTGCTGTCATTTGGAATCTTGCATTTGTTCTACAAAACATGAGAATTTGCTGAGAGCAAAGAGAAGGACAGATGAACACAGACAGAGATTCTCAGATGTATTTGTGAGATTACTAAGATGTTGGCTTCTTTTACAAATGAACTGAATTTAATTAAACCACCTTAAGCTTAAAGAGAGAATCTCTCACCAACTTTTAAATGTGAAAATGGTCTACAACCAGCTCAGAATATTTAACTATACGTTCCACTTGATTTGATGTTTTAAAAAAACAACTCTTATTTTGGTAAGTAACCAGATGTAATTGTTGAAAATTACACATAGTTACTTTTTGCCACACTTAACGAAGCAGTGCGGTACACTGCAGCCTTTGTTATTTTGCTCTTTAATATTTTCCGTGGTTCTCTAAATCTTGATTTTTTTGTTCACCTGCAGCTTCTTTACTTTTACTTTAAAACTTTCGCACCACATCAAAGCGGATGTTTCAGAATCAAGCCTTCAGTGAGGAGACACTGAAGCCGAAATTTGATCACAGACTTTCACTTTGCATATTTCATTCTCATAAACTACTCAACATGAAAGACTGAGGAAGAGAGTAAAGAAAAAGAGGAAGGAAAAAAGCATCAGGAGGAAGGAAATGAGATAAGAAATAAATGCTTTTAGGAAACCGTCATTCAGTGAGACAGGGAAGAGCCTCTGTGATGAGGAGGTAGGGAGGAAGCGAAGGAGACTAGGGAAGGGGATGAAGCGCAGGGAGGAGGAGTAAATCAGTGTTGGAGACTGACGCGGAAGAAGAATCAGCCTCGGAAAAGGAAGAAGAAACCCGAAATGAAAGCAGCCCCCCCGTCAGGGGGACTTCACACTTGTTGATTGTCGTCGGTCTTCAGTACTGAGGCGCTTTTTGGACTTCTTTTCCACCGATTTGTTGTGTCTTTCTGCGGGCTTGGACCGGCTGTTTTGGGGGTGCCTGGCTGGCTGAGTGATCGCTGAGACTGAAAAGATCACCCATCCATTTCACAGACTTCACGCTGCTGCGGACACACTCGGCATCCAGTTCTGCCCGATCGATATTTCATCATTTATTCATCCACCTTCCTTAGCAGGGAGCTTCGGGAAAGTGGCCGAGCAGGGCGCCCTGTCCTCCGCGCTGCGCCGCTGGGTGGCACCGCTGTCTCCGGGCGGAGGGTCTTTCTGATCGCGGGGATCGAGAGCAGCAGACGCCGTCGAAAAGGATCGAAAATCCAGTATTAATCTCTCACTGGAACAGCTGTCGTGTATTTTGGAAGAGTGGCTGGTCGATAAATGTGCAGGGAGTTTGTTTTTTAACGAGCCTGTGAGGCGGGATTCTCAGACAGCACACCGACCTCGGCGCCCTTTCCGCCGGGCAGCACCGCTGGCTCCAGCCGGTGCGATGACCGACCCTCCACGGGGCGACACCGACGTCAAAATCGCCATAAACTGAGCCGTGAACTGGTGGCCTGTTGTGTGTTTTAGGACCTGGATAATTATCTTCCAGAGCGAGGGGGAAAGTCCAGGACACACACCGAGCACGGCGCCCTTTGCCGGGCTGCGCCGCTGTGTTTGGCCCGGTGGGATGTCTCTCCACTACGGGTCAACTACTTCCTAGACATCCAGCTCTTTTGGCACCAGGAGTTACCGCTGTTGAACCCCGTGTTGTCGCCCTGCTGTTGGGAAGTTTTTATAAGAGGGCGGGCAGGAGGACATGGCGGACTCCGGCCGGCCCAGACCGGCGGACCCTGATGCCGCAGAGAGCCGGACAGCGAGCCCGCTGGCCGGGAAGAAGAGGGCGCAGCAGTCCCCCGGACTCCGGTCCAAGTACCAGAGCTCTGCACCGGGTCACTGCTTTAAGAAAGTCACCCTGACCAAACCTACCTTCTGCCACAGCTGCAGCGACTTCATCTGGGGGATCATCGGCTTCTTGTGTGAAGGTAAGACAGCAAATATGCTTTATTTATCGGGGTCATTACTTATGCACGAGATCAAAGTTCAGCTCGTGAGCTTCGCAAGCGCACATCCGGTTCTCCCCGCGGGAACCGAACCAAGCCTGAGCTGAGGTGTGTTTAACAACGTGATGAACCCGACTTACACCGATACCTGCCCCGGACACGGAGCTGATCCGCTTGAGGAGGCCAGGCTGGATCCCAGACCGACCTCAGGCTGCAGCTGGAAACTTTTACAGGATAATGTGTGGTTGCTCTAAAAGTCTGTCTGCATGCACCAAAACATGCAACATCTGCAGTTAACCAACACAGACAAGGGCCCATTTGTTCCCTTTTTCCTTTCCTGTTCATTTTCTTCCTCCTTTCCTTCTCCTTGCCTCCTCTTTTCCTTTCGACACATCTTAATCATGAATTGGGAGGAGAATCAGAGAGTACATCCAGCACACCAACACAATTCAGTCTGCCCAGTAACACACTGGTTTTGCATAGTGTGTATGTGTGTGCACTTAAGTGTGTGTGCATGTCTAAAGGAGGCAAAGTGTCTATGGCACAATTGGAGCTTCAGTCAAGTCGTGATTTACTTCCTGTGGTTGTCATGGCAACAGGAGACTGGCAGGGATGCTGGTTGTTGGAGGGGTGTGAGTGAGTGTGTATTTGTGCGTCTCTGTGTGAGTGAGAGCAGAGACCATCCTCTTCATCACAAGCAGCATCAGATGCATTAAAATGTGCAGCAGCGCTTCTGCTCGCTTACGTAACCTTTCTTCTTTAAGCCGTCACTTGGATTAACACAAACCAGTGATGTCATCAAATTGCCTAGTCCACTGCGTTGTTAAAAGCCCATTTTCATGTTTCCCTTTACCTTTATGTAAAAGGTGAACCGAGTGGACTCTGACCTCCGTAGTCTTTAGTATAGAGGTCACAAGGTCAATCAGGTGAGCTACAGCGGCGCCCTGGAGATGACTTCTTAAACCTGCATTTGTTTTAATGGCCAGTGGGGAGGGGGTGGGGCTGCATGACAATCACAGTGATGGCGTGCAATCGAGTGAATAAGACATCAGTCACACAAGCTTGGAGAGCGGTGGAGTGGTTGATGGCTGAAGCCTCAGTCACACAGGGCTGCAGACCAATCAGTGACCCCCTGGCAACCACCTGTTGCTAGGGAAAAGCATATATTCTCCGACCAGTTGGCCAAAGCCTGGCTGCGATTGCTTTGGTAGCGAGGATATTGCTGCAGTCACTGTTTGATGGACTTGTGCATAAACACTGCCCAGCTGCTCAGGAGCAGGAAACTGGAAACTGTGAACACAGGAAACACAGGCTGTTTACCTTCAGAATAAAAGCTCACCTTTTCAAACATGTTGGCTTCAGCGTTGAGGCACAATTTTAATTTCTGTTTACTGCTGCTCGGCATGTAGTTGGCAAGCGTTTGCAGACGGACGTGAAACCTGCTGGCAACCACACAAATCATCCAGCTTCACCCAGCACGGCCCAGCAACCTCCAGGAGTCGCCACCAACCAGTCACTGAATGCACGTTTCCATAACAACCAGTGGTCTTATCACGTCCACGGTCATTATAAATAATTAAAGTTGACATGAAATAACATTTTTTTTGAGTAAAGTTTAAACAAACGTAGAGGACCTCTTTGTATCTGTTTGGTAAAAAAACCCTCTGTAGACGTTTAAGGAAATTGATGCTTGGCTCCTTTGACCTTTAACCTCAGTGGACTCTTTCCTGATGAGTTTGTTGTCTCAGTCACTGTTTTCAACTTTTATTGAATAAAACATGAAGTTTATTTTGTAAAGTGGGGTCCCATCAGAGTCGGAGAGCAGGATGCGTGTGGTTTACTCGGTTTCTCAGTCACATCTACCCCTCGCTTGCCACAGCCAGTTTCAAAACATCAAGATGGCTGTAGAACAGGACTTCACCAACCGAAGGGTGATGTCACAATGGCCACATCCATCTTATATACCATATATGTCAGTTTACGGCTGTGACTGCAGCAGTGAGTGAGCTAAAAGCAGAAAAAATAAAGTGAGCACAGAGCACAAAGGGCAGCCTGGATTACTGTACATACACTGAGCTCATTATGAGAAACTGTGTGTAACAGGAACGGCCACTGCTGGGACAGGAGTACAGATCAGAATAGATCCCGTTTTGGTTACGTATCTCGGTGAAAACACGGGGCCGCGACGGCGGCTGTTCCTTTGTGACCAGAGCTGCTGCGAGTGCTTATCACGCACTGCTGTAATTTACATGTTTCCAGCGGCAGCACCGCCAGGAGCCACGAGCACCGACTTCTTATAAAAGACGGTTGCAGCCACCATGTCACACACAGGTTTGCACGCAGCATTCAGGAGCCTAAACTTTGACCTTTTGGCTGCTACCATGTTAGTTTGTTGGAACAGATAGAAAAGCTATAAAAGAGCAGGACACTGATCAAACGTTCAGGCTGCAGAAGGTTTTTTTTTTGTCTGTCCAACATTTAAAATAACTGACTGATTTAAAATCAGTCAGTGAAGCTGCAGGAAGCAGAGAGCGACTGTCTGATAAGAGTCAAGTATGAACGTTTGGATTGACATCATCATCAAAAATTCATTCAAACTGCTCCTCATCAAACACATTAAAGTTTTAGCTGTGATATCGTGGACTCTGAGCAGTCATTGCTGAGTCACCGGCTGTGAGAAAGTGCCTTCATCGGGGCTGTTAATGACCCGCCGGAGCTCCTGGACAGGAAAAACCTGACTGATCTCCTCTGGCCTCGGTCTGCCACTCTGTACTGGTTGTCTGGATGGTGTGCACAGACGTGCTCGCCTGCAGCAGGCTTTTATTGTTCAAACTGGCCAGAGTGAACATTTGAGGTTTACCACAGTGTGACAGCACAGGCAACAACACGCACACTCACTAAATGTCACTTCAGCTCACACAGCGAGAGCGGACGAGGTGCAAACGTGACCAGCAGTCATCCAGCTGACAGCTTCCTTTCTTCTTCCAAACATATTTTTATTGTTCGCTCTCACGGTGTCACGGCTCCACGCCGCTTCTCTTCCACCGGGCGCTCGAGTGAAAGCGTTCTTATCTGAGCGCTGCAGGGCTGGGGGGTGGATGGGCGGGTGGAGTATTGGAAGTAAAAGCAGCAAGAACAGATCAAAGGTTTCTGCTTTTGTTTAACTCCATTTAACTCTGCTGAATTTGGAGGCAAATACAAGTCAGTACCTGAACTCTGACCCCCTCAGAATCAGCTGATGTTTTTTTATGTGCAATATCTTATTTACTAAAGCAGCTCAAAGGTTTACCCTCATAGTGTGAGTATTTTCAGAGTCGCGGGCCTGTGAGGGACACAGAGGGTCCAGATTTGATGATTTTTAATTGTTTTCAGCATTTTTGAGCTCTCATAACATCAGGAGATATCCACGAGGTTATTTGAGGCCTGAAAAACAAATTTAAGTTGGGTAAAAAAAACCCAAATCAACTTTTTACTGATGGGAATCACCAGACACCCCACGATGGGACATTATCACTGTACGACTGCAATACTGTCAGTTATTTTTTTGCTTTAAAAATTGTGAAGCACAAACAGACCGAGTTTATAGAAGGAAGGAGGTCGCCGTCCTGTTTTTACTCGCGTGATGAGCTGTTAGCTGCTCTGAATTCAGACTTGTCTTCGTCGAGCTCCAGCTCCAGCTTTGGATGGTTTTTCAGTTGTGGCAGTTTGACGTAAGGCTATCTCAGGACACTGGTGCATGAGACGAGCCCTCTTGTTTGTAGTTTTATCATTTGGTGTCCATCTATCCACACGATATGACAAAATATCACGATACTGTGCTGATTTTTCTTTTACTTTTTACCCACTCCAAGCGTCACAATCTGAAGACAAAATCAGTCCTTTTGTTCGGTGCCGCTTTGTCTGCCTGTGAGCATCAGTATCGTATCATAGTTTCAATAAAAGGCTTTAAAAGTTTAACGTCAGGCAGAGGAACAGAAACAAGCGTCGGTGCCCTGCATGTCCGAGCTGCTTTCTGAGAAACCCCCGAGGTGTGCTGGAGGTAACGTCAGCTGTAATGAATTAAGAAAATCGTGCTCCAGGTGAAAGTGATGGTTTGCAAAATTGCACTGAAACTTTTTGAATCTGTACCTGTTTAATTCATGCCGTGCTTTTTTATTTTTTTTTATGTTTGTGCGACGGCTGTATTTGTGTTAATGCCTGCTGCACACACGGTCAGTTTACCACTGAGATGCAGAGATTCTCGTATAAATATCATAAGAAAAAGCATCTCTTTAACAACAACTCAGAAAGCCGAGAGAAACCCCGACAGTGTTAATGGTCTCTGACTGTGCTCCTCTGTCTCCTCCTCAGTGTGTAACTTCATGTGTCACGAAAAATGCCTGAAGACGCTGCGGAAGGTTTGTTCCTCCATGACTCCGTCTCTGGTCCAGGTGAGTATCCAACATACGCTCATGCTCCAAACTCCAAATGAGCCAAAATGCGTCACTACAGACACGGGACAATGTTGGCCCGATGCGTCTGGAGTGGGAGCAACGAGAGTAAAAACAGGAGGAAGGTGCTGTGTGAGAAAACAGAGAATTTACATTTATTTCACAGCCAGTTACTAGTCCGTACAGACATTTGCACATCTATAAAACCTCCCTGCATTGAGAATACAAAGCAAACGTCGCTACAGGATGTTTTCTGTAACATACACGTGGTAGTTGGTTCGGATTGGAACCGCACCGAGACCATCTCGTCCAAAATGTCTCAGTGTGGTTGTTTTGGTTCGCACCCGTTTTAAACAGACTAAACACTGCAGGTGAGGAAACACCTTTACTTTAATCTCTGGACCCCAGTCCGGGAGCCAATGGGATGAAGGCAGGGATCCCCAGACGTGATGAGATGGGGTTTATTTTTACACCTTGCAGGGCTGAACTTCTTTAGGCATTACCCATCAGAGAACGAGAATGCAAACACGATCAGATCAGACATCAGCCGGCCTTTAACCAACCAGCTCCCCGGTCCAAATGCAATTATGCTGATGTGCTCAGCTGAGAGTCTGGTGCATTTACTTGTAGAAAGTAGGCGCCATGTGCGCTGCCTCCTGCACACTACACCCATGCATCCACCCGCATCTAAACCACACAGAATATTTCCAGTAACATGAAAGCATCTGAAGAGGACTATTTCCTGCTCGCTGCTGCATGTGAGCGAGGAAAACTGGAGAATATTCCAGTCTGATTCTCACAAATGTGTCATGAAAAGTTCAGCTGCGAAAGTGGCTTTATTGTAACCTCTAAGTGAGAACTGACTTTTTATGTAATTGTGCAAACAGGAGACTAAATCACACTGTAAGCCACAATAAGAATAATAAGCTGATGTTACACGGTATACTTAACCGCTACAGCGTAGAGTAAGTTAGGATCTTTGGCTTTGTGTTCACAGCTTAAAGAAAAGTTCAAATATTTATTTAAACTAACAAGTAAACAGTAATTTAATATTTCAAAATAAGGATTTCCAGCAGTCCATGTTTGTCAGTCCGCACACTCAAGTGGTTCAGAGTCTCTTCAGTTCAGGTGTGTGGAGTGTGTGTGTGTTTGTGCATAGTGTTTATTGTTAGCAGTACTACCCAGGTAGTGTGTTATATTGAGCTCTCATAAGCTAATCTGTCCAGAAGCAACGCAGCTTGCATCACAGGTGGATTAATTTGTCTTACTCGCACAATTTCATTTGATTTAATTCACATTTTCTCGATTGTGAACAGCGGCCACATGAATCCACCACTTACTGAATTGCGAGAATGCAACTCATTGCTACAAAACGTGGCTGCAATGTAATTTATACAAAGACCGCTTGTACAGTACATTAAACTTACTTCCTAGCTTACTTAGTACTTAGAAGTACTTCCTTCCTACTCTAAGCTCACAAGTAAATAAATAAAAAATAATAATACAACACTTAAAAGAAAACTAATAGAATTTACATACTTAGCTAACAGGACTTAGCTAGCTGTTAGCACTTAGCTAACAGCTAGCTTGTTATGCTAATTATCCTTAAAAATAAAAACAGAGGTATATCTGGATCAAAACAAAAAGTGTTCTCATTTACCAACAAGCAGAAGAGTAAAAGCCAACTTTGTATCTTCAACCATAACTTTTTAATCAGGACTAAAGAAAAATAAACTCCAGATGAGTTGCTCCAAGAAGCATAACTAACATCAACGTTGTTCTCCTGCGCAACTCAAATTCACAAGCACCACACAGTGTCATAGTGCCACCTGCTTGCATTCCTTGAGTTAATTTTATCAGGCAATTTTTGTGAGTTAGGGTTGAAACAAAATGCTTATTTTCAAATCCGGACCTGAACCTCTCACAGACCACCTGTCCACTCTTTAAGTATGTCTGTCATTGTCTCAGGATCTAAGTGACATTCAGAGCCCTCAAAGAGTCTGTTTACTGTAAATAACAGTTTAGAAACCAAATCAGAGCAGGGCTTTAGCTTCTGCTGTGGACTTTATCACTCTGTATTGTAAGAAATGAAAAGCTGCAGAGACTTCATTGCACTGAAACGAGTGGATAATTGTGCTTCCAGTGAAGGTGACATTCTAGAAATGGCCCATGGTGAGTGAACAAACTCTACCCAGCAGAACAAACCAGACATAATCAGCCAACAAAGTTATAAAATGAAAGCAGCAGACCTGCTTTGTTCTGTCAGCTTCACAGTTTGCTCTCCAGCCCTTCTTTTTATTGTCTCCTTCACTTTTGCCGCCTCGCTGAAACGCTCCACACGCGCCGACACGATGTTTATCGATCAGCACAGCACTGATCACTGAGCTTGACTAACTGCTGCACCGATCAATAGCCCTGCAATAAACACGAGCAGGCGGCAGCAGTGGTGTTTTCTCCTCACCTGCTTTTAATGTGAAATATCCTCAGGCTCCTTATTATTGCTCAGGCAGCTCTTGGGTCAGGTTTAACTAAAGAGCGTTCAGTATTTCTACCCTCCGACCTGACAAGCAGCAGCTCCATTATAAGCACAAAAACGGCGTGGCACAAAAATAATCAAACAAAACACAAATGGAAAACAACAGCTCAGAGTGTGGTCTGTGTGGTGCTTCACGTAACATACTTTCACTAGACACACTGAAGTGTGATCCAGGAAGTCCAGTTTGGAGGTTTGGACACCAAAACACTCAGCTTACAGAAATATGATGGACAGTTACCAGATTATTATTACAGAAACCAAAACCTGAAGGCAGCAGGGCCCCTCAGAGGTTTCCTACATGACAAGTATCATCATGATCTTCTTATCACCTCTGATAGTCGACTGGTATCTGTGCTCAGTGCAGTGTTTGATGTTGCTGGTCACAACATTGTAATGAAGAAATTAGAATACACAATTAGCATTAAAGGAAACGCACTGTACTAGTTTGAATTGTATTTATGGGATACTTCCTGGTATTTTGCATGCAAATTTTGTTGGAGATTTCCTCAATCACCTAAGGGTCTGTGCTGAAGCCTTTACTTTATACATGCTTCCCTAATGTAATATTATTAGAAAACTATATATTTCTATGTAGATGATAACCAGTTATATTCATCTATGACATCATCTGACACAAGTCAAATTGTATTTCTCTCGATAATGAAATGTCGAACAGTAGAGATGTGCCATAGCAGAGTAACAGAAATGTGGTTTTACGTACATTCGGTACAAGTTTAAGATCATCAGAATCAGCATAACAAAATAATATGGTATCATCTGCGTATAACTTTACATAACACAGTGTCATCAATATAAAAACTGGAAAAACAACTGAACCCATAACTGAGCCTTGTGGGACACCGTTAAGCATTAGTTATCATTAATGTCTCCGACATCTCTTCCCAGCTCCACGGCTTTTCAGGGGCAAAAGTTTAAATGAAGCTCTAAAAAAAATGTCATATATAAACATCAATGTGCACACACTAATAATAAGATAATGTGTAAGTAAATGATTAAAGCACATTCGTGGAGTAGAATTCAAACTTAATGTAAATACACTGTGAGCTGCCATACGGCTGCGTTCACGTTGTTCTGGGGGGTTTGACTCTCTTGGATGTGATGCAGCTGCAGGCCTTCACTCTGCCCCTCATGTTTGAATGTTATCTTCTTACATAACCTGTCATGCCGCTTCAGTGGTGGCTCATTATAAATAAAGGATTTGGAAAAATGCAAAACTATAACAGATCCCTCTGTCCTGACGGTTTCTTTATTCATTATAAACATTTCCACTCGGTCATTACAGTAAAGTACACAAGCGACACTGAGCGAGGAGCGTTAAAGTGAAGGAAAAACAGAGCAATAAAATGCATTTAATCACTTCTTTTTAAGAAATGAAGAGAGGTCATTGGATCAAACATGGCAATTACAACAACAACAACAAATAACAGCCATGATATTTACAGCAACTTTTGTAAGTCAACATAAAAACTGCAGCCAACAGCTGTATTTTGATGGGGACTATTTTAATCAGAGGAGCAATGCAGATTTACAGACTGTTTGGAGCAGCAGGAGCAATGTGCTGTTTTGTTTTTGGGGTTTTGTTTTTTTAATTAAGCTCTGTATTCATGGACAGCCAATAGGCTGGAGGCTCAGTGTTGCGTTTACTTTGTCTGTTTGTTAACATACATTGCTGCTGCCCCCTGCAGGTGCCGGTGGCTCACTGCTTCGGTCCCGCCGGTCAGAAGAAACGTTTCTGCTGCGTCTGCAGGAAACAAACAGAGGGAAGCACGGCGCTGCGCTGCGAAGGTCAGACCAGCACCATCACCAAGTAGACCAGTGGATTAAATCTCATGAGTGATTTTTTTATTAGCGTGTGTGTTTGCGTGTGTGTGTTTCAGTGTGTGAGCTGCATGTCCACGCCGACTGTGCCATCTTCACCTGTGCCGACTGTCGCAGCTGCCAACTGGACGGGATTCTGGAGCAGGTATCGCTTTAAAAAATATCAGTATAAATATAAAGTGTTTCCAACAGTAAGCTGGACTAAAACTACGGAGCCCAATGCTACAGTTTTCAGTCTGACCTCATGGGGGCGCTACTGCCGCATGTTTCTTGTGCCTAAACTCGCAAACAGTGACACAGAAATGTCACTGAAGATGAGGACTTTCTCTATGACGTTCACAATCGGATCATAAAAGGGCTGAACCAGAGAAGTTCAGTCAGTTTGGTTAACAAACGGGCTCTTCTTAACTGGCACAGAGATGCTGTGTTAAGGCCGTGTGTTATGTTGTAATGCACAAAAACACCACCAGAGGGCAGGCTCTATAGGTGGAAGATGCAGCTGAGCTCAGCGAGCTGTGAAACATGACTGCTGGAAGTAGTTTAGAGTAGACTCCAGCTACGTGATCCATCAGTGAGCCGTTTGGCACATCGATCGCTTTAATAATTATTTTAGGTAGTTTAATAGTTTATTCTGATCCCTCACATCCATAGCTATGACGACTTTATTGTAGATTTTTATTGTATTTATTTTTAAAATACTGACTTTGTTAGAAGTAACACAAGGCCTCTGAATTTATTCTCTTATATAATACCTGCTGCTCTCTGGTGCCAGCTGAACCCTCAGCGTCCACTCATCTCGCGGTTTTGGTTGGTGCTTGTGCAAACCTGAAACTGTGTCTAACTCAGTTAAAAACACAAACAGGAAATAAAGCAGTCGTGGTGGTCGTCTCAAAGTGTTCTGCATCAGTGTTCTCCATCTCTGTGCTCCTGCAGTGAGCGATCACTGAGACGTGCTGAAATGACCTTGTCTCTCACGCTTCATCCCTTGCTTTGCACGCGAGGTTACTAAAAAAAACGGACGCATGGCAGGGATGCTCTGTCCTCCGGCATCTGTGACATCATTTTTTGTGACAACAATGAAAACGATCAGTCACTCCTTGAACTGAAGAGCAGGAGCTTGAGAAAGTTCATGCATCAGTATTTTCCACTAAAGGAGAGGGGAGTGTCACCAAATGCAGACTTTGTGATTAAAAACTGCTGTGAATATTGAAGTGTAATACCATGTGCACAAGATGAGATGGTAGATATTTCCACCTTAAAAAACAAAAACAATTGATAACTGAATTCCTACCTGACAAATTTTCTATAGTTTGAAATGTAGGTAGCGCCCACTGTGCAGCTAGTCTACAATAGAAACTGGGCTCTGTGAAGTAGTGATATTGATCAGGTCCAGTCAGTCTGACTTTAATCAAAGACGTTGTAAGACACTTCAATGAGGATGTCTGCCGTCGGTTCAGTGTGTGTAGCTCGATCAAAACCCATCGATCGCTCACAGTCTGGATAAAAAGTGAAAAGCATGAAGCTGATCTCCTGCAGAGCTGATGATGGCAGACAGGCTGACAACAACCCCAGGAAGCTGTCGTCGGGTTTCAGCCCATCTATTCACACAGTGCACTTTTCTTTTTCGGTGCTTTCCTCCTCACAAATATGACATTTCATTTTTACATCTTCCTCAATTAGCTGCGGCTGATGGGGACTATTTTTAGCGCTGGACTGAAACTCATTCTTTTCTTTCTGCTCCAGGATACATACCACCACCACTGGAGGGAGGGAAACCTGGCGTCAGCGGCAAGGTGTGAGGTTTGCCGGCGTTCGTGCGGGTCGTCTGACGTCCTGGCAGGGATGAGGTGCGAGTGGTGCGGCATCACGGTGAGAATCAGCGAAAAATGTGTCAGTGTTGATTTCCTCTAGGGTGGGGTTTAGGTTGGGTTTCAAGCAGCTCAAATGCTAAAACATGCAGTGCCTCTAACGTCCAGCAGAGGCTCCAGTCCAGTCATGACACCTGTACAGTTGATGAATTAAATTCCATTAAGGTTTAAAGCTTCACCCCAGCTAACTGGAGTCCCTCCATTCCCAGACTATTCTCTTCCTAAATTTAAATTGAACCTCTTTGAGATCATTTAGCTGTCTCTGGTCCTGATGATACAGAAACTGTTAACAAGTAAAGGTGATTCCTGAGTCTCCACAGATCCACCTTACCCCATAGACCAGGGGTGTTGAACTCCAGGCCTCGAGGGCCGGTGTCCTGCAGGTTTTAGATCTCACTCCGGGTCAACACACCTGAATCAAATGATTAGTTCATTACCCTCTGGAGAACGTCAAGACATGTTGAGGAGGTGATTTGACATTTAAATCAGCTGTGTTGTAGGAAGGACACATCTAAAACCAGCAGGACATCGGCCCTCAAGGCCTGGAGTTCGACACCTGTGCCTTAGACTGTATATATAAGTTTCTGGACTCAATATGAAATTTCAGCTGTAATTTTTTGTGACCTCTTTGGGAACCAAGAGCACCCATATTTGGATCAGAGGGTGGCATGCGTTATCAGCTAAACTACCAGCTAATGCTAACTAGCTTGGTTATCAACCTAATTTACTTACTTAGAAATGCTCCAAAAGGCTCCAACAGCACAAACACAGTCCAGAGGTGCAGTTCAAGTGAAGCCCTGCTAGCAGCTAGCTGAACTGTCAGTCAAAGAGGCCACGCCCCTAATAATGTAAATTTTAACACTGTACAGGTGTTATGAAGGGGGGATTAGCTACAGATACTAAAGCAGTGTGTGTATCAGGCTGTAAACATGTCTATTTCTGCTGTAAAGTTTTAACATGGAGTCTGTGGGGACTGACTCGCTGCTGGAGCCCCTTGTGGGCGTTAGAGGAACTGCAGGTTTTGGATTTGTCTTCCACCCTCAGACGATGAGGCTGATAAAACTCTGAGATCACGGGTGTTACATGATGTTTCACTTCCCTGAGCTTGGTGTGTGTAAAGTGACATGTTGCTTTCCCGCCTGCAGAGCCATGCAGCATGTTACCTCGGCATGCCGGCAGAGTGCACTCTGGGACGTCTGCGCTGCATGCTGCTGCATCCGGCCTGTGTCCGCCTCGACTCCAGAAACTTCAGCAAGATGCACTGTTACCGCATTGCTGAGAGCTGCAGCCACGAGCTGGGTATGCACACAGTGAACCCCGCCTTACAGAAAATGTTCACACTTCAAAAAAAATAAAGATTTACATCATCGGGAGTTAATGGGAGGCAGGTCTGCACAGCAGGAGTGAAACAAACACACATATGCTCCTCCAGACCACATCCTTTGACGCTACTGACACAAACTGTGTGAACCGCAAACGCTCGGCTCGTTTCCTGACAGCTTCACTGCTGATCTGAGCTGTGAAACTGAAAAAAGATGTTTTTAAAGAAGTCAGGATGTGAATAGTGCAGACAAACATCCAAACGCCGAGAGCTGAAACACGAGCCCCTGCAGGTTTCAAAGGGCCAAATCGCAAAATTCACAAAAACACTTCAGGGTGTTTCTGTTTTCCAGAGAATTCTTCCAAAATAAAACTCTTAACAGCAAAACAAATCAAAGTCAGAGCTCAGGAGGCTGCACGTGAAGAAAGGCAGCAAAGTCAGAAACAACCAGAGTTCATTTTCATCCTCCAGACGATCTCCAAAGTCTCACAAGATCTGAACTCACTTTTCTACTCTGTTTGTAGAAAGAGTTGAGACACTGGAAATTAAATACAGAATTTGATGATTTTAAAATCTGTATTTTATTCACAATAGAACACAGAAAACATATCAAATGTGTAAACAGAAAAATAAGATATGAGCTAAACTCACAGGTTGGTGAATCTCTGCCCATCGTTACTTCTGAGAAACTCTGCCTCTCTAAGATGCTCTTCTTATACCCGCTGTTTCTTTTTAGTATTACTTACGTTTCCAGCCTTTTCTTGCTGCGTACCAACATTTTGAGACTTGTTTCTGCCATCAAATTCAAATTGAGCTTATAATTTTTGGGAAATCTCTCAGTTTAAACATTTGTTCAATTGTGAATAAAATATGGGTCTATGAGATTAACACATCATTGCTTTGTGGTGGTTGGTGTTGTGCGTCTACGCTGAAACACCAACTGTTGTGGTGCTGTCAGAGTCCTTTTGTATTTTTTAATTGATTGTTGATGCTTTGAGTTGATGCACCTGTATGAAAGGTGCTGACAAATAAAGTCAAACAACAACTAACAGTAATAAACATGGAGCTGAGACAGACACAGCGGCCTCCTCACAGTGATTGTAAAGACGTTTGTCTTTTTCTTTCTTGGCTGGTGATATTCTATTACTTGACAAATCCACAAACTAAGATTTCAGACGTCAGGCTCTAAATGAGAATAAGGTGAGCTGCTGATCTGGGTCTGTTTCAGGTTGTTCCAGCTTGTTGAAATCTGATCAGGAAGTTCTCTGTCCAGTAAACTGTCTCACCTGACCGGCTCTTTTCCTCCATGTTTCCATTAGATAACTCCGATGATGCTGATCTCTCTGCTGCAGCAGCGCCAGCATCCAAAGACGGTCAGCCGGCTGCCTCAGAGTCAGGTCGGTTCACCGTATGTCTGTATACGAGCTCTCTTTGTGTTTCAGAGGTTTTATTAATGACCGACTGGTGGACGATACAGCTGTGGAATAACATTTCTGCTTGCAGATGTTGCAGTCACATCTGGTTGTGTCTGGTTTGTTTACTGTGACCCACAGGTAAACAGTTTCTCAAGGTGTTTGATGGCGACGATGCAGTCAAGCGCGGTTTCTTCCGACTGGTCTCAATCACAAAGAATGAGGAAGTGGTGGTAAGGGCTCTGCTTCCTCCCAAAAACCTGACACACACACACACACCAAGACAGGTACTACTACCTCTTCTACCACCGAAATCTCACACAACTTTCATGGAACACAACTTTCAAAATAAAAGCAGTGAGCTATAATTCTGTAAAAGCTATTTTTAGTAATATGACACAGAATGGTGTCAGAGGAATATCCCGAAAACCGTGACTAATCTTGATTCTCAGTAAGACTGTGTCTAACTTTGACCTTGGTTGGATTTGAATATTAATTAAGGAAAGATTATGAAATGAAAAACCAGGATTTACATAATTAAATAGTTACAGATATGAAAGGCTTAAAACCCCCAAACTTATGAGTAAAGTCAAAATTATGGAGTAAAGGGTTTAAAAACTTTTCATATACAAATTAACAATAAGTTACAATAAAAACATATCAAAATTTGACTCAAACTTAAAAGAAAAAAACAAATCAATAAATTAGAAGATGACAAATGATAAAACTAAAAAAAAAAATAGTCAAATTCTTTAAAAAAGTTTAAATTTTGTCCCAAAAACAGGAGAACGGTCAAAGTTCAGATTTTAAATCTTAAGTAAAATAAATTAAATAAATAAAATTCATAACTGTCAAATGAAAAGTCAACATTAGGTACAGCAATAATTGAGAATATGAAAAAAGATTATGAGCTAAAGAGTAAGGCTTTTAAGTAGTGACAAATTGAAACCAAAATGAAGACTGTAAACTAGAAAGTGAGTTAAATGCCTGAAAAAATATACTTCTTTTTAGGCATTTAAAAAAAACAAACAAAAAAACCCCATAGCTCTATGATACCTGTGTTGTCCTGCAGGAGGCGGCGCTGAGGGCCTTCTACCTCCCCGACGACCCTCAGGACTTCGAGCTGCACGAAATCGGCGGCCCGCAGCGTCTGCACAGCGACGACATCCTGAACCGCAACGGCAGCCCGGACAACAGGAACTCGCTGAAGGACGGAGGCGACTCGTGGCTGCTGAGGGCAAAACCCCGAGTCACTGAGGTCATCAAGGTGTACACTGACTGGCCCAAGTGAGTTTAGTCAGGACTCTGTCCACCACAAGAAAGCAACCTTTTGTCATGTACTGTGTATAAGAGTAGCCACTGCGATGTCACCCACTGGTTGAATCACGAGGTAGCCCCGCCCACTTTGATTGAATCAAAATTTCTGACATGATCATCGTCCTGTATATAGTCCTTCAAACGAATGACTAATGAGACCATAAACGTGTACAGCCACAGTTGTTTGCAGCCAGAGGAGTCGCCCTCTGCAGGTCATTGGATTTAATGCATATTTAAGCCCATCAAACCTGGAAGCTACGTCCACCGTTACACATAGAGTCCCTGGTTTTTGTCAACTAACTGTTTTTGTGTTTCAGGTCAGGCGTTGCTTTCATTTCGGTTTCCGTCTCAGACAGCAGCACGACGTCCTCGGTCCTCGCCGAGGTTCTCAGTAAGCTGGACAGACAGGTAAAATTACAAGTGTTAGACGCGTCCAGGCTAATATTAATGCCTGAATGAACATGAGCAGGACATTTGAGCAGTTTATACTTCAATCGGCAATTTGAGCTGTTTATGTAAGTTCAGCCCTGAAACCACTGATGGTGTCGATGATATGTGCGGTTTCAGGAGGAAGATCTATCAAAATTCTCTCTGCTGGAGGTCTGCATGAGCAGCAAGCAAGGTGAGAACTACCCGCATGAGGAAAAACTAAATCACATTTTGGTGACTGTGAAGAAAAATAACCCAACCTGCAGCTGACCTGGAAAACGAGTATGAGCACTGCGGTAGAGCACATATTAATGCTGACACGATGATGATGCGGTGTTATTCATATGTCCCTATTACATCGTTTATCACTCAATCACGGGCCTCTTTTCTACAGCTCGACCAAGCAGGACCAACTACAGGAACCATATTGTTCTTGTACAGATTTAAATCTTATTTTATTATCACTATTAATAAAAACCATTCATAGATTTAAGTTAAAAAAAGAAGCTTTGTCTAGAAAAACAATCACTGATTTCAAGCTTTTCATAGAGTTCAGCATTCTGATGTATGAGCCACACCTGTACGTCTACAATCTTTTATTTAATACTTATTTCTGGCGAAACTTTACACCGGAGTACCAGTATGAAGGTCAGAAATTGCAAGGGTAAAATTTTAATTGCAGATAGTTTAGATTACAAATTTATTTATGGTGAGAAAAAGAATTTCTCCCTTCATGTTCAGGTTTGCCACTCCTCTGTGTAGTTTATCCCAGTTTAGTTCGTCCTTAGTTCTGTTTGCCATCTCCACTTTGTGTTTGATATTATCAATAAATCACCCTCACACCTGAATAAGTGCTGCGTTTTGGGTCCTCCTTCCACTCTCCACACGACCGCTGCCCCGGACCGTGACGATTAATTTAATATAATATAATATAATATGAATCAGGTCTTACAATCTTACTTAAATCTTACTTTGTACAGCCATTAATAAACAATTATTGAAATAGAGTTTTTTAAATAGGCCACGCCCATATTTGTTGTATTTCTGACCACGCCCCCTATTTTGAGATTGCCTTTAAGCCACACCCAATACAGCTTTTGATTTTCTTTTGTTTTATGTTAAACGTACTTTTTGAGACGCTCAGCCAATATCAAATTTCAGCCATGTTCTCAGAGAACATGCACGATCACAATGAAATACATTAGGTCTCTAGAACACGTCAGAGTGGGGTTTTTTTGTGTAGATCCATTTTTGAAGTGGTTCGTGGTCAGCGTGGAGCTGCTTCTGGCCCATGAATATTTTCAGCTCAGTTTAGTGTTTTGAATACTTCACCCACACCTGAGCTGCACACAGTACAAGCCGCTGTCATTCTCTTCATTTTAAACATTACGCACCTTCTTCAGCGCTTCTAAAACCATAAACCTGGACCTTAGAGCAGAGCGTGGAGTCTTGCCATGCTCTGCAGAAGCTCTATGTGATACCGGAGAAGGTCATGACCTTTGTTGGGTCTAAACTCAGACCCCGCTATCTCTAAGACCTATTCCCATGAAAGAAAAACAAGGCAACAACGTTCGATCGCTTGCGCAAGGGAGGCCTCTCATCTGTGACCAGCACGTTGAAATGACCACAAATGGTGGCCTCCTCTCGCTGCCTTTTTATTGACAAACTTCAAACAATAGTTTACAAAACACCTCCCCTTGCAACCCCCCTTTGGTTACAAAGACAAGGCACTGTATGTAAATGTATACACTGAGTGTGTGTGTGTGTGTGTGTGTGTGACACTGTGTCTGCGTGTGTGTGATACTGTGTGTGTGTGTTTGAGTGTGTGTGTGTGTGTGACACTGTTATGTGAGAATGTGTGTGTGTGTGTTAGACCTCCTGCTGACCAAAAGGGTCATAAACCCAGGAAGCCTACATCAAAAGAAACAGATCTTTCAGTTAGGATGTATCTACAATAAAACCTCCCCCAGCACAGAGTGGCTGGAGAGGTGGTCAGGATCAAAGGAATGGCTTTGATCCTACTGCTTAAACTAAGACTGTACAAATTTAAGAAACACAATGGCAACATTCAACAATTAGACTTAACAACCTTTCTGTCTCTGTCGTCCAGTGCAGAGACAGACGCTGACTCCTCAGGAAAAGCTTCGGGACAAACTGCGGGAGATCAGGAAGGTAAGAGGACAAACAAGATTTCATGAACTTTCATAAATGCCAACGCTGAGAATAAGTGATGCATTTAATTGTTGCCTTTTGCACATCCAAAGATTAGTGACTAGCCACGTGTCTGAGGTCAGATTATATGAATATATTAGATTATATTCACCAAGTTAGGGTAAGGTTTTGGTAGCGCCTGCGTGTCATTCTGTCTGTAAACACGATAGCACAAAATTTTTTGAATGAATTCTGATAAAACTCTGTAAGAGTGCAGAATGGGCTGGTGTTGGCGGTCCATTAGAGCTTGGCTTACATCCACTGAGGTCTTTAACTTCATGATTAACTGGTGGAAAACTGATTTAGAAACATGGTTCAACATATAGAAGGTCTCGTCCAACATAATTTGACCTCTGACCTCTCCTACAAGGTCAGTAGATTGATGTGAAGGTCACAGTGGTAGCAGGAATATTTAGAGCGAGTACTGTCAACAAAAAGAGGATGAGCTGCATACTTAAAAGTATTCTGCAGTATAATGTTGTATAAAAAGTTCTGTTTATTGTCCTGTTATTTACAAATCAGTATTTATTATCCGTTACCAGCTCCTACATGTTTGCTACGCTCACCACAAACCTCTTGAAGTATGTTTCATAAGAACAAAGAAAAGAAGTGTTTATGAGCGTTTACAGCTCAAACACAGCATGAGGAAGAAGTGCACCGCGGCCTGCTGATGCTTGATGTGTCGACAGATTTAGCCACACTGACCTCGGGGTTGTTGGTACACAGCATCGTTTCACTTCCCTTTTTTATTTTGATTATACGCTTTTAACACCCAGCTTTAGTCTGGGGTTTAATTTTAGTTACTGTAGTAACTCTGACAGAGACACGTGTCACTAAAATAAACATCACTTTTTTTCTTCTTTTTTTTTTTGCATT
This sequence comes from Haplochromis burtoni, assembly GCF_018398535.1. Classification (NCBI taxonomy): domain Eukaryota; kingdom Metazoa; phylum Chordata; class Actinopteri; order Cichliformes; family Cichlidae; genus Haplochromis; species Haplochromis burtoni. Next base: position 408,514 of record NW_024582578.1, read on the forward strand.
ATTATTATTATTATTATTATTACTTTAGTTGCAGGTATATAAGTCTGCTAAGCTGGATATCCGAGCTGCAAATATAAACATTTTTACAGTATAAAAATAATGGTTTCTGCAGAGGGTGACACTCTTTGGTTTCTCTGTGGCAAAGCCGCCAGCATCAGTTAGCTGATTCTGCTTCTTTCGGCGTCTCCTGCTGTGCGTGGTTAGGATCTGCAGTCCTCGCAGGGATTTCAGTCTCCTCTCGCTGTCAGACGTTTCCATGTGTTAGACAAACGTGTTAACCACTCCACTGTGGAGCCACTCGTTATTCAGTTTGCAAAATTCATCTGCAGGTGTTTACATAATCTTTTATTTTGTCTGCATGTTTTCTGTTTTTGTGACCATCGAGAGGGAGAGGGAGGGGAAACGTAGAGATGACGGGCAGGTAAAGGTCGGGGACTCGTGGTCTGCATCCTAACCGCTTGCCTCGAATTCAGTGAGCTTTGTGGTCATTCCTGCGTAGTGCCTCAGTTAGATCGTAACCATAGTACAGAATAAAAAGATGGTGGACGCACCCTGATGTGGCGTCGCGCTATGTGCAGGTGTCTCTGCGGCAGATGAATCAGACTCGGTTCTACATCGTGGAGAACAAGAACCGGGCGGTGCGGGTGGAGCTGCTGATTGGAGGGCTGCCCCCCCTGCTCACCACAGAAAAGTACACGCAGCTGATCGAGGAACACCTCGCCATCAAGAGTGAGTCGCTTTAAAAAACGCATGCTTTCCTTCTGTGGCGCCCTCTGGTGGGTGGATGTGAACCAAACGTGATTAAAGCGTGTGACGAAGTTAAAAAGTGAAGCTCTGTTGTGTTTTTATTCAAACCGAAGTTTTATGTTCAGGCTCATTTCCCCTTAACTGTTAATTTCAGGTTTAATTCTGCCGCTCTGACTCACCTGTCCTCCTCTTCCTCTCTGCAGGTCACCTGGTCACCATCAGCAATTTCTATCTCAATCTAGGTGAGTCGTCCGTCATGAAAGCAGCCTGCTGGGCAGGTTTGAGGACACATGTAGTCTTTCCTGGCCTCCTCCTGCTCAGATCACCTTCTGTAGTTTTCACACTGGTTCTGTCCCACGAGGACTTCTTGTGTCCTTATGGGTAAATAAATTTGAACACATCTTACTGAATTTATGTCAGAAGAAATCTGTGAACTGCAAGCTAACCATGGTGAGAGTGGGAAGCAGGACTCGAGCGTCACCTGATGGACAGAGACTGATAAATACATGTTTCTAAAGAGGACGGGACTCTCTCTGAAATGCGCTGCTGTCCAGATCAGTTAAATGGTCTTCCTGACTCACTGACGCTCATTTATGAGGTGTGATCAGAAAGTTCTGGGAGTTTTCCATAAAAATCTAAAATCTCTTTTTCAAGGTCATCTTCAGGTGCAGCTGAACTCCTGTGGTTTGTTGAAATGGTGACTCTTCAGCTGTATTTTTCTCTGTGCTCAAAGGTGCAGTGAGGTAAACCTGCTGAGCAGGTAGGGTGCGTTGAACACTGCGTTGAGTGGTGGCATCATTGGCGTCGTTTCCTTCGGTTTTCTCCGTCAGAAGTCTGTGTTCGCTGTGCAACCCTGGGGGACAAATATTTAAAGAAATGATGATAACGCTGACGGTCACACTGCTGGCCCGATGAACCTCAAAACCATGACTTTGTATTATTTAAGAGCAAATTCTTTCTGATCACACCTGGTTTCCTGTCTCAGTGATGAATGTTCATATTTAACACAGTCAGAGTTTCTAATGATGAGCTCAGTGCATATAGATCCCACAGTTCAGCCTTAGTATGCTCTAAACACTTGGTTTCAGTTGGCTTTTTGTACCATTTGGCTCTATATGATGTCACAAAGAGTTATATTCCTAATATGGTCATCTCAGCCCTACATGCTCCACCCCCTTCTGTTTAAACCTATAAGGTACGGCTGTCTTAGAAGAAAGTTAGCAGCAGCTGATTTGAGATAAACTGAGGGTCTGAGACATCAAACTCAGATTTTTCCTCTGTGTGTGTGTGTGTGTCCAGGTGCGGTGGTGTTGCAGATCTCGTGTTTCGCTGAAGCGGAGAGGATCTACATGCTGGCTAAAGATACTTCGATCAACAACAAGACGCTCACCTCGCTGGTCATTCCGGCGATCACGGTAACTGTTGTTCAAATACGCCTCATTAAACTCAGGCTCTAAGCACGAGGAGTTTTGGTGTCTTCTTACCGAACCGAGCAGATGTAATGAGGCTGCGGTGCTTAAAGAGCTCCAGGAAAATCTCTGGAAACAAGCACACTGAATAAAACCATTCAGCTTCCAGATGTCTCTTACCTCTGCCCAACATCTCACCAGCATCGGGTTTTCCTTTCAGCAGAACACGCTGGGAGCAGACGTGTGTCCTCTGCTGGTGTTTGTCAACCCGAAGAGTGGCGGTCTGAAGGGGAGAGAGCTCCTCTATGGTTTCCGGAAGCTCCTGAACCCTCACCAGGTCTTCGACATCATGAACGGAAGCCCGCTGGCCGGGTGAGGATTTTAAAAAATACCAATTCTTCTCTAAATTTACTTAGAGAAGAATTATTGTTATGTACCCCTTCATAACACCTGTACAGCGGGACGTTCTATAACTCACCTTACAGTTTAATTATTAGGGGCGTGGCCTCTGTGACTGGAATAAATGTGCTGTTGAAGCCTTCTGGAGCTTTTTTAATGCAGTTATCTGACCAACCTGCTGTGAGGTTAACTATTTCTAGGATTTTATTTGGATGTTTTTTTTGTTTATCTGTGTCGTGTCTAATTCAGCTAGCTATCATTAGCTGATAACTTAGCTCCACTTCTGGGAGCCAAATATTGAGATAATATTAAGGGTTCAAAATGGTGGAAACCAGTGGGTTTCACATGTAGTGTGTGACACTTACTGGCAAACCTGGCAACATTTCCATCAGTATGCTGCAGACCGGATTTATCACCATCAAAGTTAAAAGGTGATACAAAATGACGTTTGCCTGTTTATTTATGATGTTATTGTTATGGTTTGTTAGTAATTGTTTAGGTTTTAACCTAATTTTTAAAATTTGAAACAGAAGAAAACTGAAGTGGTTGTGCTTTCTAGAAAGAGTTGCAAACAACCTCAACGCCATGCAGAACAACTGAAAATAAATATAAGACTGCAGGGGGATGCGACAGAGTACAAAGAGATGAGAAATTACCACAAAAAAGACACAAAACAGCTAACGAGAGCCACAAAAACCATTGCCAAGTAACATAAAATCATCTCACGGAGCCACAAAAAGCTGAAAAAAAAAGCATTGCAGATTCAACCCAGCAGCAAACAGTGAGGCTGCTTCCAGTCTGGGCAGGTAGTCTGTGGAGGGGTACCAATCTCCTAAAGACATTTGTGAAGTTTCAGTCGGTGTCAGAAATGTTCACCTCGTTTTAAATTGTGGTCATCGCAGTAAAACTGTCTCTACTGTTCGCTCTGCAGCCTGCACACGTTCAGGGAGGTTCCCCGGTTTCGGGTGCTGGTCTGCGGGGGCGATGGGACGGTGGGCTGGGTGCTTGGAGTGCTGGAGGCTGTAAGGCACAAACTGACCTGTCGCGAACCGCCCATCGGCATTGTACCACTAGGAACAGGTGAGACCAAACGCTGCTCCTTTTATTTGTTTTCTAATGCAGAGACGAGTTCCTGTTGAGTCGATTTGGGCACTTGGCAGTTTTTAACTTGCTGGTAAACAGTTGAGTTTGATTTGTGTCCTGTCAGGTAACGACTTGGCTCGTATCCTGCGGTGGGGTCCAGGTTACAGTGGTGAGGACCCTTACCACATCCTAGTGTCGGTTTATGAGGCTGATGAGATTCTGATGGACCGCTGGACCATCCTGCTGGACGCCCAGGATGTCTCAGAGGATGGCAAAGAGAACGACTTCTTGGAGCCACCCAAGGTCCGATCCAAAAGCATTATCATTATTAGATTAAGAGATAAAACATAATTTCCAAAAACCTGAAACATGTTCGTGGTCTAGACTTTACAACCAGGCAAAAGTCCATGAACTAACAATGGTCATGGTTAGTTCAGATGCATCTGTAACAGCTGGAACAAGAAGTTCCACTGACTGCTTCCCGAAAGCCAATCAGCTGAAAACATCCTGCAGTCTGGTCATTCTCCTGATGCCAGAAGTGAAGTACAAGCTTGTTGTTGCCATTTGATTCAGTTTCAGCTGCTCACAACTTTCCTTTCATACAGAACAGAAAGGATCTGGACTTCCTGGGAGTTTTGTTCATGTTAATTTGTTCCAGCTATCAGCTGAACTTTGGAGGGAGGTGGTTTTTCTCCTGGTGTGTAGAGGGGCTATGATGTCATCCAAAAACACTCCACTGATGTTTTTGCACAGCTGATGCCAGAGCGAGTTAGGAAAAACCCATAAACCCAAACAAACCGTTTGTTAATTTTAAGGATATCTATGAACTCCACAAGCTACGGTAGTTTCCGCCACCAAGGTGGAGCCCAATGGTGGTCGATGATTGTTTGACAACAAGATTATGCACAAATTTCACAGAACCCGAAGGGAGGTGGACAGGACACCTCCCTTCAAAGTAAAAATGTAACAAGCCGTTAAATTTTGGGATCACTTTAGAGAAAAAGTGAAATAAATCATGTTAGCCTCGGTGGAGATCTCGGTTCTCTGGGTATCCCTGTAGTTCTTTTTGTTTTCACAAGTTGGGGTTGGTTTAACTTCGCTCAGGTTGTGGATGTTTCCGTTTTTTATACAGATGCTGTGGTGGAAAAAATGGATAAAAGTATCATGGAAGTATCTGTCTTTCCCTCAGATTGTCCAGATGAACAACTACTTTGGTCTCGGTATCGACGCGGAGCTCAGCCTCGACTTCCACCTGGCTCGAGAGGACGAACCCGACAAATTCACCAGCAGGTGAAAATTTATGAGAGAGCCAGAATTTTGTGGTCGATTGTAATTTCCTATTAAAGTTGACGCTTTATGAATAAGAGTTACGATTGTTTTCTAGTTGACATCTAGTGGCCATCAGTGGTATTGCACTTTACAGAAAGTACTGGTGCGTGTTTCTGACAGTGAAGACCACGTTTCCCATCAGCCCTTTTGCTTCCTGTCTTCCACAGGTTTCATAACAAAGGTGTGTATGTGAAGGTAGGCCTGCAGAAGATCAGTCACACCAGGAGTCTCCACAAAGAGCTGCAGCTTCACGTGGACGGGCAGGAAGTCCCATTACCCAACATAGAGGGGCTAATCTTCCTCAATATACCCAGGTAACACACACACACACACACACACACACACACACACACACACACAGTCTTGACCTCACGTTCATCTTCTTGTGTGTAGTTGGGGTTCAGGTGCTGATCTCTGGGGGTCAGAGGTCGACAGTCGCTATGAGAAACCCAGCATCGATGACGGCCTGTTGGAGGTGGTTGGGGTCACAGGGGTCGTCCACATGGTGAGACAATTTAGAGTGAAGAAGTACAGACTGGTTTTATCCAGAGGGTTTACCACACTGTGTGCGTGTGTGTGCGCAGGGCCAGGTGCAGAGTGGTTTCCGTTCTGGGATTCGCATTGCTCAAGGGAACTACATCAGGCTGACATTGAGGAAACCGATACCAGTCCAGGTGGATGGAGAACCGTGGATCCAGCCGCCGGGACACATCATCATCTCTGCTGCTGGACCAAAGGTACACTCCGTTTGTCCCTGCACGGCTTCCGTAGTGTTGGTTTTTTTTACTTTAGTGAGTGTTTTTTTCCATTTTTATAGAAAATAACATTTGAACATAAGACAACAGAAGAAGGACCGACCAAACAAAACAACAGAAGGGGGATTAGGCCATCTAGGTAGAAGTTTGACATACACAAAGTTACAAGTTGAAAATTATGTACAACTCAGATACATATTATTACCAGAGGTAATACAAAGGAATACCACAAGGCTCTAGAGTAATTTCTCAGTAAGAAAACGTTTACATTTCTTCCAGTATTTTTCACATTTTTCTGAGGACAGTCTCAAGGAGGTTAGTCGCTCCATAACGTGAATTTCGTGTGTTATTTCTGTCCAGTCCGAAACAGTTGGAGGTTCCCCATTCAACCACTTGCGTATTATAGCTTTTTTTTGCTGGCTGCCTGTAATATCTGTAGCAGGTATCTGTCCTGTTTCTTCAATCCAATTGTTATGTTGCCTAAGTAAATGACACTGAAGCTCCCCTCCACCTGTAACCCAGTTATCTGCTTGGTTCTTTCAACCACTTCTGTCCAGTAGGGGGAGATTTTAGGACATTCCCAAAAAATATGGAAGTGGCCTACTGAAGTATATCCACATTACCTCCAACATTTACTATGTTCAGCATTTTTACTTCGGAGTTCTTTAATCTTAGGGGTGATTTAAAAAGAAAAAAGAAAAAAAAGAGAAGCTCTGAGTATTTTTCCAAGCCATGAATCGGAGCTTGAAGTAGTGGCTTTGGTTTCACATATATTAGACCAATCTTCTTCAGATAGGTTTATTCTGCCTCTTTCTCCCATCTGAGTTTAATGTAAGTGGTAGAGTTTCCTTTCTATCTGTAGTATTGAGTAGGTCATAGAGATTTGTTTTTTTGTCAGTTTCCCTTTACATGCATCTATAAAAATTTGAACTAAAGGCTTTCTCTCCTTGGACACAATAGCTGTATTAAAGTGATGTCTTAATTGGAGATATCTAAAGAAGTCACCCCTCTCCAGGTTGTTACTGTCTGACATTGTTGAAAGGTATTTAAATCTTTTTCAGATGATATTTTCCAATATGCAGTAATGCCAAAGTTGCACCAATATTTAAACCTACTATCAATTTTTGCAGGGGTGAATTCTGTGTCATATGCTGGCCAGTGTAGTATTCTTGCATCACTTTCAAACATTTTGTCTCTAAGTAACCTGAGTCAGATCCTCAGTGGTACTTTTATGCAGTTTGATACTTTGCAATAATGGTTTATCCCCGAGAATAGCCCGGAGAGGAACATTCCGTAGTGTTTGAATGTTTTTGCTTTGATGTCTCTTTACTGAAAGAAAACAAACTTTTCTCGTTGTACTACGTATTTTAGTTTATTCAGGAAGTTTGAGGCATGCACTCTTTGGTCTTTCGTAGTTAATTCAAAATAAAAAGCAGCTGGTTCTTTGACTTTTGTTTCTAAATTCACAAACTGAAATTGAAAACCGTGACTTCTGGAGTCATCCTGTTCCTCAGTGTTTACAATCACACCAGGGAAATCGTAGCCGGAGACTGTGGCACAACCAAAATTATTGTGACCGCGTGCAAAGAACTCACGATCTCGTCGCCTTTGAAATGGTTGCTTCAAAGACGGGGATCAGGTCTGCAGCTAGTCGCAGTCAGTTGAAAACTTGAAATCATCAAGATGGCAATGAAACAGCAATTAGACAGAGTTATCTCTTATCTGCTATCAGTCTGTGATTGGATGGGGTGAAGTTGGCAATTACATGCAATCTTTTTGTGAAAATACAGCGATTATTGTGATAATCGGCAAAAACTGCAAATTAAACTGCAGAAATTAACTTAAACTATTAAGTCCAGACAGATCCTCATGGATGCTAATGATTAATTCATGTGGTCTCCTACAGTTTGCATAGAAGTTACTACTCTCCCGGTGGTACTTAAACTATTAAAAGTGTGATGCGAATGGGAAACGGGGAATGTCTTCAACGTAAAAGTAGAACCTTTTGTAACATGTTAAGTTCTATGGTAAAGAGCAACTTTACTTTGGAGGTGATCTTTACAGTTGTATTTCCTGTAGTTTATCTTTACATGTAGCTTGTTATATAGTATGTATACACCTGTAGATGATCTGTGTTTTAGTTTGGAGCCATTTTGGCTCCTTGAATATGTTTGTGTGAGGAAAAAAACTTTGTTTGGGGGTTTTTAGGGTTACACTTCTGTTGTCTTCTGCTGTTTGTAGGTTCGGATGCTGAGGAAGTCCAAGCAGAAGCAGAAGAAGTCATCAGCTAACATGAGGGACGGACACTCGGATAGTCCTTCTTCCAGAGATGGACACTGACCCGATCACCCGATAATGGCCATCCTGCCTGTTATCTGCCTCCTGCTACTGCACATGGGTAACCGTTTTGGTGCCAGCAGCCAGCTGTGAATTCACTCATGTAGTTTTGCAGCGACACTAATGGGCCGCAGACGGACCACAGACTCGTGGACGTTTACCGTCTTGCAAAGTGGGAGAAAGTCATGGATCACTTGGGATTGCATTTCATGCCTACTGTCCAGGCACCGACCATTTACAGAAATCACAGTAACCGTGGTTAATAATTCCACTCCTAACTTTTTTACTTAACAGTAAATAATTCACAGCAAGATGTCTGCATAGACTGCAAAATAAATTGTGTTGAATTTTGACCATTTCTCAGTATGAATAAGCTCTGCGCTGGAAAAAGAAATCTAAACAAGTATTTAAAGTGTCTGTCCGGACGTGACTGTATATGTGCAGTAAGTAGCAGTACTCAGTGTCAGCTGATATATTATATAATAACTTTAGTCGTGAAAAATAATGTGCAGCTATAGAATAATTATGACCTCAGTGTTGTTCTGTTTGTCATCAGAAAATATGAAGAAAGCGGATGCTGAAGACAGCGACGGGCAGTTTTTTTTTTTTAAAAAGCTGTTACTACATAATGTTTCTCGAAAGCAGTAATTTCCTGGGAGGCCCCACTACCCTTCTTCTTCTTCTTTTTCTTGATTTCTTGTGTGAAATCCTTTAGTAATATTTACACACAGTGTAGAAATTTTACACTATTGAGCGTAATTAAAGTCAGATCAGGGTGAGCTATGCTAAGCAGGGTTAGCTGGAAAGAAGAACTGTTTATTTTTGACGCTCACACAGATTAGTCTTGCAGTAAAGCTTGTCTTACATAGAAATGTGTTTACTGGAAAATATAAAACAAGAGAAACTCCAAGATAATTTAGAATAATTTTAAAAAATACCAAAGGCCACCTAATAATTTAGTTTCAATCAGCAGAAGAATATATATATATATATATATATGTACAGTATAACATACAAGTGCAGATTTCTTATAAGAACTACAGAACATCCAGTTAGGATAGCATTAAAGAGACAAACATTTTTCTGACAGGAGCCTGTTTTGATATTTTTGATGTTTTAATTTTTTACGTTTTTTAATTTTTATTTTACAGAAGTGTGTGATGGCACTTGTTCAAGTCCTCAGGTTATTTGAGATACTGAGAAACAACCCAAACAGTGGCCATTTAAATCAATTTAATTTTGAAAATTGTGTACCAGATACGAAAATTAGCCTAATAACACTCCTGTAGCAGTTAGTAACTGTGCCAGCTTGTTAGCTAGTTTTTTTTTTAGTCAGTTGTGTGCATTAAGGCACATTGAAAGTATGTTTATTAAACAGGATTTTTGCTTTTGTTCATTAAGTTAATTTGCAGCTAAACAAAACACAAACATCTTGAAGATTCAAACTAAGTGAATGGTTACTTAGCTAGCACTAATCTTTACTTTTGGCTAGTGTAAAAACGTGACTAATATTTTGTAACCTGAAAATGATTCATTTGAGTCCGTTTTTAAAATGCAGAGGTCAAAACCACTTAGTTATTTTAAATTTTTAGACATTAGAAAATTAACTCACTGTGTGCCATTTTAGTTACAGTTGCCAGCAATTATCTAGAAGACCTGTTACATTAGAAGAGCTTACTTCTAAGCTAGTTTTCTCAATTTAAGATAGTAAAATTATTAGCTTAGCAGGCTAGTTAGCTACTTTAAAAAAAGTAAGCTATTCAAAGATTGAATTTGTTCATTGTCCATATCAGGAACTAAAAACTGAAATAAAACTCTGTTTTCATTTCCTGAAAATTGAAAAGAAATGTAGCTAGGTAATGTAAGCTTAAAATATTAGCTAGGGTAACTAGCTATAACAGAACTTTGCTATGTGTAATAGTAATATTAGGCTACTTATTTTATAAGTCAAATTGAGGGTTTCAGTTAAACTAGCCTAGATACTATATTGTTAAGCAAGCTTATAAAGATAGCATATACAAATGAAATAACAAATTCAATTCGTCTGAATGTTACTGAAATAGAAAAGGTAAAAAGGTCAGTGGTAAATGTAACCAATGAGGTCAGGTATAAAGTAATTCAAATATTGTATAAGAGGTGTGTTGACCTTGCACAACGATCTAATAAATCGAAATATTTCATTTTCAGTACCACTTTGTAGATGATGCCTTCGTCCGATCTAAATTCTGTATTGCTGAATTTATCCAAAAATCCCAACTTAATCTAAACCAGACCTAAAACAACAGAGCCAGCAGAGTCCAACCTTAACTTTTATCTCCCCCTTTTTGCTGAGTCCTGCTCTTTAACCATAAAGGAAGGACTCAAAGTTGAGCTCCATTTGCCATTTTAAAGACTCTGAGAGAAGGGACTTAATGAAAGGGGCACTTTGTTCATATTCCCAGAGTATGAAGTAGCTCAAAACTTTGAAATAGACTAAAGATCCTATGCTGAAGGTTCCAGCTCTTGATGTAGCCTCAAAAACATTCAATAACTGTACTTTGGCTGTAACTTGTACACTTAAAATCAACGTGTGCTTAATAGATTTATTTTCATGTTATTTGGTGCTAGAAGATAAAATATGTATAGTTGTTCTGTGCTTGGTTTGAGATTCGAGGATGTTGTTTTTATTTTCTAAACCTTAAAATGAAGTTTATGAAATCTGACTAATGAAGGTGAAATACCTCTCGATGGCTTCATTCAACCCTTTTCTGCAGTCGCTCTTTTGGCCAGTTTCCACCATTCTACTGTTTTACATGTTACCCGTTTTTTCGTTTTTCTGTCTCATATGCAAAGTTTCTGCATTTCAGTGTTGTTAGATATTCATGTTAAATATCTCCAAAACTGAAATACTGAATTTCTATTCAAGTCAGTTTTATTTGTATAGCACCAAATCACAACAGCCACTGCCTCACAGCTAAACATATGTAAAAGTGATTGGAAAAATTAGCATTTGTATGCCTGAATTTTTTTTTCTTTATCAGTTAACCCGTGCATGGCTACAAAGTACAGCCTGAAAGCTCTATTAGCTGCCCCTTGGTAGGCCTCCTTAAAGTGGCCAATCAAGAGGAAGTGGCTTTTTAGCTCCTCTGGAGTCTCAGAATAAAATTATAGAGTTTGGAAATAAGCAGAATAGGTCTCCTCTGATAACATCACATGTGGTTAGTATATAAAGATAAATTAGTTGTTGTAAATGTTGAAAACCTACCAAATTATGATTTATAACTCTTTAAATTTCACATTTCCTGGTTTCCCAGACTCATCATCCACAAGTGAACCAGACATCAGCTTGTAATAAAAAGAAAATGAAGGGTTGGAAGACACTTTCATACACAGCAACATTTCATTTTGGTTCACCTATTCTAGAGAAACAAACTGCAGAACCTGGTGGACACACCAGGAGGCGCTGCAGAAAAAGGATTAATAATGAACAACAGCGAGGGTTTCTGGCTTTAAACAGAGGTGCAAGTCGACCTCTGATTGAAGTGCGTTCAGGCAGGTTGTGTTTTCCTACACTTGATGCTGTGTATCTACTGGCAGTAGGATGTAGCTGTGTAACTGTACACTTATGAAGTACTGTCAGAGTGTTTGTTACATGAAGTACTGTAGCTTTGTTCCATGTAGAGCTGCGTTTTTGTGCTTTTACAGCAGCGTTTGAGCTCGTCTTCACTGATGACGATGAGTAAAACTGCTGCAGTCACACCTTTGAAACACTGCATACACCCACCAGTCCTAATGTGTTACCACGTTCTTCTGGTCAGTGAGTCCTCTGTGTTAACTTTTCGTTAAAGGTGGTTGATTCTGTTTTAGTGTCTCCGCAGTGGGCAGGAAGTGTAACTTCTCTGCAAAAGAACTACACCAGAATTCATCCTTAAAATGGATTCACAGTTTGAAAGAGATCAAAACCAGAAGACTTGTTTTCAAAATTGATGATAAATATGTTTAATTCTGCTGATGAGCAGAAGAATGTCTCGCACATGTTTTGTTTTGAGTAAAGAGTTATGGAATAGCATTGGACCAAACCACTGTGAGGCCATGGGGGGGTCTATAGTTATATAGCTATATAGTTACAGTTACAGCGAAGCATTGAGAACAATGGGAGTGACTATCTGGATGTGACGACACTTTTGAGAAGGGCCTGGTCTCCACCGCCCCCTTCGGCCACACCCTGTCTCCTTTATAAACAGTTCATCGGCATTGTTTCACCTGTTTGGTCTTAAAGAAGGTCCCAGCTGAAAGGCATGCAGAGATTTTGGGTCACTTTCTCACATTTCTGGGGAAGCCTTCATTCATTTTTGCCACGCTGTAATTCGCACCGTGCCATACGAGTCTTTCTGTTGTGTCAAACCTCGCCGCTTTGACTTTCTGCTTCTCTGCATCCGCCGTGCCTCCGTTGTAGTGTCCAAAGTATCAGACACCAGGCCGAGGTCGGCGTGGCCTTCGCGCCTCGACGCCCTGAGTGCGCTGATGTTTAACGTGTGTGTTTCCTGCTGGTGCAGTGGTGTGTTCACTTCTGAGCTGATGTGCCTCCAGTTTTCTGTTGCTGTAATTCTCTCTGAATAGATGATTTGTCTATTTTTGCAGACAGAAGCTGTTTTTTTAAGTTTTAACTGTAAATTATAAATTGCACTAATTGTTTTACAGATGCTCTTAGATGTGACGTTCAGGTTATTATGAATGTTGTCATAACTAAAGCTAATTGTCTAGCATATATATAATATATATATATATAAATATTATTAATATATATATATATATAATATATTATATATATAATATATATTATATATATATATATATATATATTAATATATATTTATTAGTTTAAATTATGTGTCTAATTGTAATAAACTAAAGACCGACTAAGAACTAAGCTTTGGTGGTTTGTCTGGTATTTGAAGAAGAAAACTGTGAATAAGAACCTGCTGATTTTGTTCCACAGAGTTCACACTTTAAAGATTAATAATAATAATACATTTTATTTAAAAATAGCGCCTTTCAAAGCACCCAAGGACACTGTACAACAGATAAAAACACAGAAACTGGAAATATACACAATAATAAGAATAACAGATAAAGTTAGAGCATACAGAGGTTTAAACATAAGCAATTTTAAACAGATGAGTTTTGAGGGTGGACTTAAAAAGAGGGAATGAACTAATATTTCTGAGGTCGGGGGGTAAGGAATTCCAAAGTCGAGGGGCAGAGCAACTAAAAGCCCTGCCCCCCATTGTAATCAGACAAGCGGAAGGAACAGAGAGAGAAAGAGAAGATGAAGATCTGAGGCACCGGGATGGGAAGTTCATCTGTACTAAATCGGAGAGGTATGGTGGAGAGAGAGAATGAATAGCCTTAAATGTATAGAGGATTATTTTTAAATGGATGCGAAATTTAACCGGGAGCCAGTGAAGCTGCTTCAGGATTGGGGAGATGTGGTGGGTAGAGGAAGTCCTAGTAATAATACGGGCAGCAGAGTTCTGGACACGTTGGAGCTTGTTAATAGATTTTTGTGTAAGGCCAAATAATAGTGAGTTACAGTCGTCAATTCGAGAGATAACAAGATTATGGACGAGAATGGCAGTGGCATGAGGAGTAATAACACAACAGAAGACCATTTGTGATTCTCCAGGCACAGGTAAATATGAAAATCAGGGAAATTAACATTTTAAAATATCTTTGAATTTTGAGATATTTTGAGCAGAACCAGGCTCAGGGAGAAGGAAGGAAAGGAAGGTCTATTAACACATAGTGAGTGAAGAAGAAGCACTCAATGCATCATGGGAATCCCCAGCAACCTACACCTATTGCACCATAATTAAAGGAGGATTCAGGGTCACCTGACCCAGCCCTAACTATATGCTTTAGCAAAAAGAAAAGTTTGAAGCCTAATCTTAAAAGTAGAGATAGTGTCTGTCTCCTGAATCCAAACTGAATATTTGAATCCTGCATCTAAACCCATGAATATTCAGTTTCACATTCCATTAAATGGTTTGATGTCTGTTTCTTATATAATGCTCCATTCTCGTCTGATGGAGCATTCTAGTCACATATTCTAGTCGAGCTAGAAAAGCACGTGATCATTTAATCATTAGAAAGAGTAAATGTGACGATTAGCATTAGCATTCATTTTGTAAATCAATTTTTGCTTTTTCATGTCACCATCCACCTTTGAAATAAGAGGCCACGCCTCTAATAATGCAAACTTTAAACCTTAATAAAAAAAACATTCCACCTCATACAGGTGTTAAGAAGGCAGAAATTATCTACAGACCCCAAAACAGTTTATGTATCAAGCTGTAAACGTGTTTATTTCTGCTGTAAATTTGAAGATTTTTAACATGGGAGTCTATGGGGACTGACTCACTGCCGGAGCCTCTGCTGGACATTAAAGGAACTGCAGCTTTTCTCTGTTTCTTTTTGGTTTTTTTACATTTGGCGCTCTAGTTTTGGCTTCATTAGTTGACGCTTGTATTTCATGTGTGCTGGTGTCAGAGCGGCAACTGTGGTGATGCTTTGCCTGACCAGCAGGGGGCAGGTGGCGAACAACTCATCAAAGATGGCCTGCGAGGGAAACGATTGCTCACTCTGCACTTCTACTTCTCACCCCACATTATGAAGATTTTAATAACAAGCCAAGCATGAAATCAGCACCACAGTTCATGAAAACAGTGCAAGTATATTAACACGAGTAAGCTGCGGTCGTTTCGCTTGTGTACTAATACACGATGTTTAAAAGTTGGAAAAGATCTCCTGTAAGAGTATTTATACTAATACACGTGCACTCCAATTTATGTAAAACTAAATGTAGGAATGACAATATCTTTGTTGATTTGTACTTATGCATTCTATACTATAAGTCATACTTTATACTATACTTTATACCTTGTTCTATATTGGTCATTAGTCATATTTTGATAGATTTGTGTAACTTTACTTAAATAGAAAGTATACTTTGAGTACTTCTAGAATGTGGTATTGCTCATACACATGAACCTTTTATAAAATTACCAGTTTCAGTATATTTCTACACTGAATGTGTTATTGCTAATACTAGTAGGTATTGTTACCCTGTAATAGAGTATTCCTTCACAGTATCATTACAAATCTACATTGATAGTTTTTTTTTATTTAAATAAAACTTCAAAAGCATGATTTATAACAGAACCTTTACTACGATTTTAAAAGTCTTACTTAACACTTTTTTCAGAATAAGGTGTTACCAGTACTGTGGTAAATTTGTATACTTTAAATGCACAGCAAAGCTTGTGTTCATGAGTGTGATGAGACAAAGTTCTTCTAGAGGAAAGTCCCTGTACTCTGTCTCTTTTTAGGAACACCTCTGGGCACTTGTTTGATTTATTTTGAAGCGTTTTTTAACCTGATTTGAATTTCTTTGGTTTCTGGAACATCAAACTTAGAACAACTCAGAGATTTTGCCCCTAGATAAGTTTTTTTTTTCCCGCCCTCAAAGTTATACTTTTACCATCTTTGCCACAGAATTCTCTCTAAAGTTTTATTTCTAATATGTGTTTAAAAATATATGTTTATATGCTTATCTGTGTTTCTTCACTAGGGTACTTTTAATTTGTTACCATTTGCTACTGTGCTTGTACACTTTACCTGTTTCTTTGAATTTTTTACACCTGCTGTGGTTTTGTTCATTTGTACCTGAGTATTTATGGTGTCATTACTAATACTTTGGCCATTTTTGTACTTTAATAGGAGGGTTTTTACCTGTAATGAAGTAGTTTTAGTAATAAACACACTGCTTTTACCTTTTTTTTTCTTTTTTTTTAAAGACGAGCTAAAACCGAACTTTAATTTTTTCTATACTTACGAAAACTATTGGATGGATATTTTTTATTTATTTTTTTGGATGGACTTTTCAAAGTCCAGCCATCTCGGCAATACCTGTGGGCACCTATTTGGGAAGTTATCTCGAAGTGTTATATAAGTTTATATTTATTTGTCTCTGGGAAAGAAAAACACAGAAATAAAATTCAGATTTTGCCTAAAACCACATTTTAAAAAGCTTTCTTTCTCCCCTGTAAATTACTTTTCTGCCATCTCTGCTTTTACAGAATTCTTTTTTTATACATATATATCTGGTAATGCTAATATGTCCCTATAGGGTTTCTGTACTCCTACTTGCACTTCACACTGAGGTACTTCTTACGCAGTAGAAATGAGCTTCATTCAAGGGGTGCCAGGACTCTCTCAGAGCCTGCAGAGCTCAGTCTTTCGTAGGAGAGAGGAGGCCCTACTCCACCATATCAACTGCTAGCAAACCATCTGAGGAGGTAAAGCAGAGCTCCACTAAAATGGTGTATAGTGGAGGTGGGGTCCTGCTGACTTCAACTAAGGATACAGTCTGGTGGTGGGAGGCAGCCTTCGAGGATCTGCTCAATCCCACTGACATGTCTTCCGTAGAGGAAGCAAATTTGGTGACGAGGGGAACGACTCGTCCATCACTGGACCAGTTCTTTATCCTCGAAGATACTTGAGGGCGTTTGTCCAACCGGTCTACATGTGCTTTGTGGACTTGGACAAATCATTCGACCATGTCCTTGCAGGAGTCAGAGCTGTATGGCCTGTTTTTATGAACCATTCTGTTCCTGTATGAGCCACGTACAACCACATTGCTGGTAATAAGTCGGACTCCTCCTGAGCGGGTGTTGTCACAGATTCAGTTCATAGTTTTTATGGACAGAAGTGAAACACGACAAAGGAGAATCGGCACCTCCAAGTCCAAGAGCATGGTTCTCAGCAGGAAAAGGGTGGAGTGCCCATTCTGGGTTAGAGACCCAAGTGGAGAACTTTAAGTGCCTCAAGGTGTTGTTCACAAGTGAGAGGAGGGTGGAGCGGGAAATGTCTGTGATGTGGACTCTGGTTTGTACTGGTTTGTCATGCAAAAGAGAGATCTGAGTGTAATGCCCATTTACGTTCTTACTTTCACCTATGGTCACAATCTCTGTGTAGTGACTGGAAAAATGAGATGGGAGAAATGGGGCTTTCTCCAAATGCTGGCTGGGCTCTCCCTTAGAGATTAGGAGTTCAGCCATTTTGAAGGGACTCAGAGTAGAGCCAGCTCAGGTGATTCAGGTATCTGATTCTGAGGCCCTGGGATAGGTCCAGGACACACTGGTGAGATTATGTCTCTCGGCTTACCTGGTAACGGCTCGGCGTTCCCTCGGATGAGCGATAGGTGACTACAGAGGGAGGTCTGGGCTTCTCTGCTCAGACTGCTGCCCCTGGTATTTTCTTGTACCTTTCCTTAAGTACAGCATTTATAACTAAAGACGATCTAGATAGAAGTCCCTGCTCATAGTTGCCGAATCAGCTCGAAGAATGAAATAAATTAATTGTAATTCCAATTATTTCTGAGATGTAAAACTTAAAAAAAAAAAAAGTTTTTACTGTTATTATTGTTGTTATTACAAAAGATCCCTAGAAGTTATACTTGTACCACCGTCTGTCCTGTAGCAAAACCTTTCTCATGTGTCTCAAGGCTAATCCGTCTGTATGGAGTTGGAGTACTTTTGTAATGTATTACTGTGGTATTTCTAATGCAGGACTGAATTATTACTAACCTATGTGTGTAACTTGAGCTGTTACTGTGTATTTCAACGCGTTTTGCTTTGTCTGGGCTCAGTTCCTCTTTTGAGGTGAAACAGGAGGACTCGGTTTCTGATTCATATTCTTCAGACTGTGTTTTCTTCTCGAAGTGAGACCTCGTGGTTTTCCCCGCTCTCTGCCTCGTTTGGACGTCACAGGGAATTTCCAGTGGGGAAGGAAATCAAGTCAACTTTATTTCAACTGACAATCGTCAGTCAGTGTCACCTGCGGGACTGCTGTCGCTCCCTCTGGATTATAATCCCACTCGGATTAAAATTGTTCATTAAAGTTGTTAAAGTGTAATGACGCGCCCGTGTCGCGTCATGACGTACTCCGGGTAAAGTGGATGGATCGGTAGCTCAGCATGGCGCAGTGATGTGCACAAGTGAAGCGAACTGAGGAGGACTGTCACTCAAAGAGAACTCTTCACCTGACCGACCGAAACAGGTAACAGCCTGGTTAACTAACCAGCTAACTAAACTAACCAGCCAGCTGCACGTTTCCATTCATAATCACAACTTCAGCGGGACCCGTTACAACTCTTTGGCAGCTGGCTTTGTTTTGCTGCTTACTTCCTCATTAGCCAGGTAACTGTTAGGACCCCGGGCCAAACTCCATGTTAAAAACGGCAAGCTTTTATTTTCTGTAATGTCAGTAGCCTCGGGAATATTTCACGTCACCGTCAAAGTGCATTACGTGTTTGTAACACCCACCAGCTAATTCGGCCACGATTAATCAAAAATCAAAATCTCGGGTTAGTGAAAGTTTGAACTTTAATCCAACTTTTAATCTCGTTTAACTCGCTCTGGTCTTTGGTAGCCAAAGGGCAGAATGGTTAAACTGACAAAATAATTAAAACGACATTTTTATTTACACTGAACTGCTGTGTGGATTTTAGACTTGCCGAACACATGACTGGGGTCGGCTGATTCTGGTATCTATTCATTTATATCGCAATGTTCAGTGTACCGAAGTGAAGAGCGAAGGACGGTGTAACTGGCAGATTTTAATACGAAGTTTTGTGTTACGCTCTCCGCATACGGAACCTACGAGGCTAGCTCCCGGGCAGCCAGGACAGGCAGCGGTTAGCGAGGACGGGGCTCGCTTTGACTTGAAGCCCGAGATTAGACCCGAGCTGCACTGAGGTCGGTGCTGTGGAAGCGCCGGCCAACAGCCTGCCTGCTTTAACTTTAGCCACATGAACAACAACAACAACAACAACCCGGAGGAGCTAATTAGCTGTTAGCCGCAGAGCTAACGTAGATCACACAGGCACGCTCGTGAGAACGAGGACGAGCGATGCTGCTGACAGGTAACAAGTGTCAGCGATCAATAATCAGTAGTTATTATCGGGTTTAAACGACTGTGTATTACAAACTGTGTATCACCGAAGGTTAAATATATATTTATATATATAATAAACAAAGAGTGAATTCCGAGAACAGAAAACTCAGTTCACAAGGTATAAAATTAATAAACTGACAATAAAAAACGACAACAGCCAAAAAACATTTAATAAGATGGCCAAAAAAGAGGCAAATTTATGAAAGACCTGCAGATTCACGAGAAAAATGTGCACTTCGCAAATCCAATTTTTGAGGAAAAGGATAAAAATTGATAAATATAAGGAGAAAACCCAGGTAAACTCACGAGAAACACGTGCACAAGCGCAAGAAAGCAAAAATGAGGAAACCTTCAAAGGTGCTCAAATTTCAATAATCGTTGAGGAAGTTAGTTGCTGGAGACACCTGGCCTACTTCTGCAGGTTAGTTCTGGAGGTCTCACAGTGTGATGAACTGAGATGGAAGTGTTTCCCTCCATAGTCACCTTTTTAAAAGTCAGCAGGTAAATTTCTCAACGGGACTAAAGCCCGAGTGTTTACTGCCGTCATGTCAACTGTTTACATTTAGTTTTTTGCCTGCATGTTTCACAGCTTGCTCAGCAAAGTTTGTGCTCTTGAATTAACAACCTTAATACATATTCCTCATTCTAATGCAATAAGGACTGTCTCCATGTTTTTCTTTTCTGCTTCTTTTTCTTCTTCTTTTTTGGTACAAGAATTTCCAAATTCCCTGAAATACTCTAATACATAGGTGTCAAACTCTGGCCCACGGGCCAAATTTGGCCCACAGCCTAATTACATTTGGCCCGCGAAGCCATACCAAATTACTATCAGAGCTGGCCTACTGGTATTATACAGCTAATATATATATTGTTTAGTATTAAGCTTTGCTTGTTCCATATTCAGTTTTTCAGCAAAACGTGTTTGAGTCCATAAGAAAAGATTCATTCTTATATCTGGAGGAATAAATATAATTCAATAAATATTAACGTTAGCCCGCGACTTTGTTCCAGTTTTGAATTTTGGCCCACTGTGTATTTGAGTTTGTCACCCCTGCTCTAATACAAGACCAAAGCCGTCTTACCAGCTTAAATACTATGATATTAGCTCTTTATTACTCCTTATAAAGGACTTATCAAAGCCTTATTTAGCATGACTGAAACAGCAAACAAAAAAGTGCCAGTGGTGTGTCCCCATTGTGAAGTGAGGTGCAGTTTCTAACAGATTCACTGGTAGTTTGACGCTCATTAATCCACACAGCTCCAAAATAATGATAACAGCCACTGAGTTCCAGTTAAAAATAACAACTGCATGCTTGTTTAAGCATCTAAAAACTGTCAGGTGAAACCTGTGCAGCAGGTTTATACCTCCCACCACCAAACCAGCCCCCCCCCCCAGCTCCTGTCCAACAGCATGCCTTCAAAGACCATTTACTGTGTGATCGGGCTGTTGTGTGGTTTCTGGGCTGCAGTGAAAGCAGCTTAGGTGTTAAGTGAAGGAGGAAGTGACATACAAGCGAAATGGCCTTCACTCTAATATCGGTCGAAAGACTGCATTAAGACACACAAAAAGGCAACTTTTATAAAGGCCTCTAGGTCAGGCCTCTCTTAGTCAGGGGTGGGCAACTCCACGCCTCAAGGGCCGGTGTCCTGCAGGTTTTAGATCTCACATTGGGTCAACTTACCTGAATCAAATGATTAGTTCATCACCAGGCCTCTGGAGAACTTCAAGACATGCTGAGGAGGTAATTTAGCAATTTAATTCAGCTGTGTTGGTTTAAGACACATCTGCCCACCCCTGCTCTTAAGTGGTCAGGTATAAAATGCAGTTTTTAAGAACCAGTTCGTTTACCATTTACAGGCCTATATGCATCATGAAAAGGGATGCACCAGTTCAACTTTCAACGCCATTCATCGGTACGCTAACATCAGGTTGAGCCTTAATGTTGCTTCTCTAACTTTCTAAAATAAAATATGCCAAAAAAGAAAAGAAAAGAAAAATACATTTACAAATGTATTCTGTATTTGAGCTGAGTGTGAGAGTCTTTACTGCTGGTACTCCTCCTGTCCCTGCTCTCAGTCTCGCTGTGGGTGCACCTCCTCACACACGGAGTGTAGCACACAGAGAAACAGGAGAAGAGAAATAGTATTATAATGCCACTGTTCTGTCACTGCAAGTGCACAAAGGCTTCCCAACATGTGGGAAAACGTAACGAGAGAGAGGATGGAAAAAGCTGTCGGCAGTTTCTGGCTAAATTAAAAACTTTAGCAAATGTTCAAAGTAACTGCTGACCTCTAAAAAGGCCTTTAACCCTCAAATAAACGGTCAATAAAGTTGCTGTCAGTCAATTTTCTGTTGCTAAAATAAGAGATTAACCATTAATTGTTGCAGTTCTGCAGTTTTTAATGGTCGCTTTGAAAAAAGAAAGTTGTGAATGAAGTAGTTGTAACAGAAAGTAGAGTATTTAGAGAGTAAGTCACTTTACTCATATAGAATTCTAATTCAAGGTGAAGACGGTTGTGTAGAGGAGTGCAAATAAAAAGCCTCAGTTATAATTAAACGTGTTGTGATGAGCAGAAAACATAAAAATAAGAAGAATGAACAGAGCACTTTTGTCATTCTGGTCTCTTACTCATAATAATAATCGCTGATGTCACTCCGTGGGTTTAACTGACGTGTTGCTCGACCTTTTGCAGACGCCACCATGGCCGGAGACGACCACTACCTACACACTCCCAACCAGGTAAACTCACCTGGGCTCAGCCTCCATGTTTTTTTATAATGTCCAGCTTATAGTCTCATTTACTGATTTTAAGTCGTGTTTGACCCAATATGATGATGATTTGGTAAATTATGCTCCTTTTGTAGTCAGAAAGGGAGACAAAGCAAGGGCTGTTTTAGGATGTCATTGACAAAATGATGACGAAAAAAGCAGCAGGTTCCAAAAACATGACTTTAATAACCAGTGGGAGATGTCACAGTTTCTGCAGGCTGACAAATAACAGCCCATATTTCTGCTCTGAAGGAGACAATCTCCCCCCTTTTTAAACCCTTTGAAATACTTGGATCTATACCAGTATCAAGGTATCACAACCTTTTTAGAAAAGCGGAATTACAGTGGGAAGTGCTCACATGTGTGCATGTAAATGAGACAGTATCAATATCGATCCTCAACATTAGGAAACTGTGCTGCTATTTTTGTTCCTTGTTCCTCGTGAACGGAGCCATAAAAAAGGCTCTTTGAGTCACTTCTGTCCAACATCATGCAGATTATTGAAGAACGTGATTGGCCAGCAGCTTTGTTGTTTGATTACCTGTGCTGATCATCGAGTCTAGTGCACTAATACTTTCTATTGCTGTGTTAGACACAAATGTAATGTGATTACAGTAACTCATTTCTTTGGAACATTTTCCACGCAGCACTTTTCAGTTGTTCTTTAGCTTTTTTTGATCATTACTGTTTCTGTGGTTCTCCTCTGATCTTCTTCTGATCTTTTCCTTCCTGGTTGTCATCTTCAACTCCTTCCTCCTCTCCAGCTTCATCTTCCTTGTATTTCTTGGTCTCTGTATAGCTCTTATTGATTATATTCTTCATCTGCGTGATCTTCTTCTCGATGTTCGTCTACATCGTCGCCCTCTTCTTGTTATTTCCTATTCTTCTTTTTCTTCTTGGCCTTAATCTTCTTGAACAGCTTCATCTTCTGCTTGTCGGTCTTTGTCTTCCTCGTGGTCTTATACCTGTTCTTCCTTGTCTTGATCTGTCTCTTCTTCTTGATTTGCTTGTATATTCCTGATCTATGTCAGTGCTTTCTTTTCCTTCTTTGTCTTCTTCTTCTCGTCCTTCTTATTGATCTTCCTCCTTGGTTGTGGTTCCTTTGTGGCACCGATTCATGCAGACTCTTTGAACAGACGATGCTGGGGTATCTCTTCTGCTTGAACCCTAAGAAGCACTGATGTGGGGCTCTGATCCGAGCTGCTGTAAATAACTGTCCTGTTCTCGCTAATGGACTGTTGTTTCTTTGGTATAACATGAATTATTGCAGTTAACATCACTCAAGCTGCACACATGTGAAGAACAAGAACTAAATAATAATAATGTCTTCCTGTGTTTATTTAAGTCTAAAGTCAGACTTTGTGTTTTTGTCTTTACTGCAGATGTTTGATAACATCATGATGGACCCGTCATGGGAGTTTCCACATTTTGCGATGCCTCAGACGTCTCTGCGGACAGGTGAGAGTCCTGCAGGTGTGTCCCACACCATCAGCTTTATCTTTAAACTGGGTGTCTTTGGGTTTCAGACTGCTGGTCCAACAATAAGACGTCATGTAGTACTTTCCTGTTGGCTTGATTTGACCTCTGTACTTTGAGTTTATTTACTTTGAATGTGTTGTGTTGTTTTTATCTGGATTTCCCCTTTGTTTCTGAACAATAGTATAATTTCTGAAGAAAAAAAAGAGCAGCCATGGGTGGCATTAATCATCTCTTAAACTTGTCATTTTGAGATGACGGCTTAATCTTCGTGCATAAAAATACCACACTGTCACGCAACCATCACGCCTGTCTCTCCTGCCGTCCCCACAAAAGCTGTCAGGCCTTTTGTTTTCAGACGGTTTCCTTTGGTCTCACTCACTCCGCCATCCTGAGGTTATTACTGTGTGGTTAGCATGAAATAAAAAACACGCAGGTGGAGATAAAGTATCTGCTGCCCCATTTGTGTAATTGTGTTGAGCTCATACTTTACATACTCGAGCCTGATTGAAAAGCAGTTTAGTTCTTTTCCTGTTGCAGTGTTTGCTTCCTGACACTCGTCGTTTGGTTGACTGTGGTCGTTATATCCACGCGTATCATTGTTGTTTAGGTAATACTCAAAATTTAAAGGGACCCACTAAGACTTATGTCACTGGTATTCCCTGTAAAAAAAACTATTTACCAAAAAACCCCCAACAATAAATTTCATGTGTGATTTGGTTTAAAGTTCCAGGAAAAGTCAGACAAATGGACTTTGACTTGGACTGTTACGTCAGACAATGAGAGCTTTATATGGACCGTTACGGCATGAATGAAGCCTTTGTTCAGACAGAAGCTGAAGGCTCTATAACATGTGTGAAAGAAACATTAAAACCACACACAGGTTGAACAGATGCCGCTGGGGAGGAAAAACTTCCGAAACTCCACTTTCTTTTTGCAAAAGTGAATTTCTGTTGAGGGGGAAAAAATGAAGGTAAAGTGAAAGAGGAGTTTCATGACGTGTCCTCTGTGGTGGCTGTGGGACGGCAGCTCAGCTCTCACTTCCCTTTAATATCAACACATCGTTTCTCTGAGTAGAGACAGAGGTGTAGCTCGCATGGGGAAACTGGCTCCTCTTTACATTTACATGTGGCTACAGTGGTACGCAGAAAGTGGCGATTACAGCATTTCTTCTTTTAACGTGTGGAAAAATACAACCGGTCTCTCCTGCACATATGGATGGTAGAGGAAACGCAACAAGGGCGACATTCCACAGTTCATATTTCATGTGAGACAACATTTCACCGACATTAAACAGAATCTCACATGACGGGAAACCTGACATGAAACACAATATGTCGCAAAAGACATTAAACATAACGTGACATTTTAGAAAATGTGTCATCAAACAAAACTGAATGAAAGATGACATAAATCTCAACGTTTTAGAAAATCGATATTGCGCAAGATGCCCGCGTTACGAGTTTTACAAACGACAATTCAGGAAAGGATCACCGCAAAAGACATTTCAGGTGGCACGAAATTCCAATCGAAGCGCAGACACTCGAAACACTGTCGCGTACAGATTTCTTGAAAGCCGTTTTACAGGATGTTGATAGCAAATGAGACGAGATTTCAGGGAAGATGTTTTACATTCTCCTACTTATCAGATGCATATTTTAAGAAAAACTGATGACATTTCAAAAAACACAACAGAAAAAAACATAAAACATTTCTGAAAAGAGAGTTTAGAAAAAAACGAGACGCCACTACAGGCGATGACCTCACACAAAACATTTCTTATTGCACATCAAAAAAGTTTGAAGTTAAAAAGGAGCTCAAACTGAAATGTTGGTTAAACACTCTTTACGGTCTACTTATCAGCAATAATGACATAGTTGTAATAATTTTTAAACCGTGGAAACCTCAAACCGTGGAAGGGAGTTCCCCTCACTGTGTCACAGTGCTGCTCACAGGAGATTGTTGGGGTTCTCCCTCTAATATTGATGGTCTGCAGCTCAAAGAGTCTTATCACTGAAACTGAATAGGATTGGTTAGAGCACTGCTGGTCAGCAGATGGTTGTCAAACCAGAGACCAGACCCAGGGTGAGGGGTGACAGATACCCCAGGGAAACTTTGTGTAGAGAAAAGCGTAGCTCGGTCTTTATTTCATGTGTGAGATATCTCAGTTCTCTGACACCTCTGAAACCCCAAAACGAATTTTCAAAGAAACAAATCAGCTGTATGAGAAGGTGTTTGAATCTGAGTCTGAATCTGAGTCTTTGTGGTTTCAGTGGACGGACCGTTCCTGCAGATCGTGGAGCAGCCCAAACAGGTAACACTCACCTCTCCTGTCTTATCAGAGACGACTGACCGCTGGGTTTAGTTTATTTTTAAATTGGTTTTATTTAGAATTAAAAAAGGGAAATGACTTAGTACAGGATGTTTGGCTGTTTAAGTCACACCTGTAACTACTGCTGTTTTCTTTTCCTGTCTTTTGTTGCTGATGGTCACGCTGACTGTAACGGCACTCTGACCGTGTTCTGATGTCACTTCCTTTAATGCAGCGGTCCTCAACCCCTGGGCCACGGACCGGTACTGGTCCATGAGTCGTTTGGTACCGGGCCGCCAGAGTTGAGGCTCATTGTCGGACATAAACCGGTCCATGGCACAAAAAAAGGTTGGGGACCGCTGCTTTAATGGACAGTGAAACACAGTTAGGTTAGGTGCAGCAAAGTGGAGCAAAGACTGAGGGGGGGGGTCAATAACAGGGTCCCCCCCTGAGTCATTAAAGAGTCAGTCATTAAAGTGAAGGATGTTAAGGTGTTAAAAGGTCCTGCGTTGAACTTACAGGTGTTATTTTAACACTGACGGAAGAAATACATTTAACGCTCATAAGACCTATTTTAGTGACCGTCTGTGGTCATTAATGATCTCTGTTATACTTTAAACAGGAAGTCTTTATTTAGCATGCTTCTCATGGTGCTGCTTGCTTTCTGTTCAAGCTTGTATTTACAGTCAAACTGAAGTATGTAAATTTGGATGTAGCCGTTGGCACGTCACCCATTGATTTTAAAGACTCATCATTAGCATTTCTGTCACCGCCATGATGTTTTTGAACGAAAGGTCAAAGTGTTAGCGGCGCTGTTTATCCCGGGAGTGGGAGGGCACTGACTTGGGTGGAGTATTTCCCATTAATTTTTGAGCTTTGAATCCTAAACATTTACACCTTTAATCTAATTTCACCCCCTAAATGTCACACCCTCCTCCCTGCCTGTATATATTTATTTGATGACAGAGCTCCTTTAAGTTCAGCTGGATTAACACTGATGACTCAACAGGAAGAAAGGGAAGCATCGCGAGTCTCAGAGTTGGATTTCACCCACCTGTTTAATGAATAATCACCTGAACGTGTGTTTAGAACAACAAGGCGACTGATTGTCAGCTGATGCATTGATACAGGTGTGCACTGTTGTCTTTGTTTTTTACAGCGCGGCTTCAGGTTCAGGTACGGCTGCGAGGGGCCGTCTCACGGCGGTCTGCCGGGGGCCACCAGCGAGAAGAACAGGAAGACCTACCCCACCGTCAAGGTAACGCTTCCTGTCTGCGCTTGTTCTCCAGGTGTCGGATGTGCAAATGTAAACCTCGTCCTGCGCACTCGCTACAGTCAGCTGACTCACCTGCAGAGCGCAGCGTTTAAACTTTCTTCCAGTTTGTTGGTCCAGGAAGTGTTTGAAGCACACAGAGTGAGCACTAAAATCAGATTGTGGTTCACTTCTGTCTGCAGCGGCAAGAGGAAATAAAACAGTTTCCTGCAGAGACTTTAATACTGCTGAGGCATCGGGCCGACTGTTTCTGTCGTTTTGCTGATTGAAGTTGTCAAACTGACTAAACCTGTTTTGAGCTGAAGCTGAAATGTGAAAGTAATGCCGTAGTGCAATTGAAGCTCTGGGAAATGATTGTTTATATCAGTTTCATCGCAGTGATTGTTCAGTGAGAGTAACACAGAGCTCCTTTAACTACAGTTATTAATAACACACGCAGCCATTAAATGAGTAATTCATCACACTGTTTCTGCTTTCACAAGCTAACACAGAGTAAGACCAGCGATGAGACCCAGTCCTGCTCTGCTGTCTGTGCTGTATACCCGAGTATCAGTATAATGACACCGAGCTCACCTGGATGTTTGGAGGCCGAGCGGTCCCTCTGTGAACTGACTGTCCTGCTGATGTTGAAGCTCACTGTTTGTTGAGACGAGCCTTATTGGATCAAACCAGCTCCCTTTTGGTTAATTTTGGCTGACGTTATCTTGCCAGTTGAAGTTTTTAGTTGTAGGAAAACAAAACCAAAGCTAGTTTTAAGGTCATGATTATACGTGACGCGGACTTGAGCCCATAAATTTCATCATCAGACGTTGATGACGAGCATCCGTGTGGATGTCCACATGCTCGCCTGTTTTTTTTTTACCGCACAGACTCACAGAATTTACATAACAGTGCGCCAACTACACATATCCCAGGCGGCAGACTTCAAGCAGCCTTCACAGGAGTATAACAGGACTGACTGCTTGGCTGTCGGGTCTCCAGCTGTCGGTGTTTGTGTCCCTTCGGCCAGCTTAATGTGGCCTTAACCTGTTCAACTGAAAAACCAAACTACACTGGACACACTGAGGCCATAAAGGCCTGTGTTCACTTACAGGCGTGTGACACCATCATACAGCTTAAAGCAAGGGTGTCAAACTTATGGCCCATGGGCCAGAGTCACCCCACTGCAGACGGCTTTGGGAAATGTGAAGGAGGTCATAGATTTGACTTTGAACTGTGTTTCAGATGAAAACCTCCTTCGGGACCATCGAAGTAACAAAGTAACAGAGTAATACAGAGTAAACAGTTAAATATCAGGTACTCTTCTATCTACTGCAGAAATTCCTTTGCTTTATTGTGATTTCACATGTTTTAGCGTCTGTGTTCAAGAGAGAAATGGGTCTATAATAATTAATATATACATTCTTATCTTTACCTTAATAGTGTGAAACAGGCTTCGTAGAGGGAGAGATCCTAGTTTAAAGCAGTCAGTGTGGGTTGGACTAAGCTGTGCAGACAGTAATGTAAAGACGTGTTTGTAAAATTCCAAAAGGAAACATTTCCGATCGGAGCATTTTCCAGATCAAAGCTTTGGCTGAGGACACTTCCAGCTGATACATGGGTTCATGCAACCCTGTTTTAAGTTCTGGTGGAATTTCAGGAATGTTAAGTTTGGCTAGAAAGTCATTAATTGTGTTGCAGTTAGTTTGTGATCCTGAGGTGTAGAGCTCTGAGTAAAAGTTCTTTAATACATCGCCAAAAGTTGGTTCTGTTCATCTGGACATCCAGATGAACAGAACCAACTTTTGGCGATTTACTTACCCGGATGATTGAGCATGCATCAGGATGTCCCTGAATACATGATTCACTTTTTCATGAGCTGTGAAAGTTTAAGAAGACTTGGCAGTTATCTATCAGGTTTGTCGCCGTTCAGTTGAGTATGTTGTTTGTAGGTCAAGCCTCGTTTTGAGTTCAACATACTTTTTAAAAATTGTCTGTTTAACCTGGTGCATTAACATATTTTGTTCGTGAGCGGCTTGTTTTTGCTGAATAAGTAGTAATTTGGCCTTAAAGGCATCCCATACAACAAGGCTGGAAGTCTCTGGGGAGGAGTTAGTAGCAAAGCAAAAGTCTATCTCATCTTCTGTCATTAGACAGAAGGGTTGAGTTGAAATCCCGTTGTAGGTGGGTGTGAAATAACTACACTGTGATTGGCACAGGAGTGGACCTGCTGCAGGCATTAAGTGTCAGTGATAGCGTAAACGATTCTCCAATACGTGTGGTACACGTGTGAGAGGTCTCTCTCGAGAGCTGAATCAAATGATTAGTTCATCACCAGGCCTCTGGAGAACTTCAAGAAGTGTTGAGGAGGTAATTTAGCCATTTAAATAAGCTCTGGTGGATCAAGGACGCATCTAAAACCCGCAGGACACCAGAACTGGGTCTAACCAACAATTAAAATCATCCCCCGGGATGAGAGAGTACTTATTTAAGGCAGGTTTGAAGAGAGTCTCGTCATCTCTATTCGGAGCATAAACATTTACTAGAGCGACCAAAGTGTTGCACAATTTCCCACTGACTATAACAACTGTGCAGATTTGTGTGCTACAACATCCCGGGCCTCAAAGGGAATATTCTTGACGATCATATCGTGCTTTAGCCTGGAAACGTGAGTGGAAGCACCGGCACCTCCACCGTGGGAGGACACGTCCAGTATTTTTACTTTTCAATTTTTAATGAATATTTACTGCATACCTAGGATGTTTGTGGATTCCTGGGGATGACTAAAGTATCTACTTAATCTGTCTAATGTAATCTGAATAGTGTTTGTTTTTTCTTGTATGACGATTCAGTGTGTGGTTAGACGTTTTCATGCTGACATGAAGGGGAGTTTCACGGGTCTGCCCTACTTAAGGTCAAAGTGGGCAGCATGTGGCCCACGATGTGAAACGAGTCTGACATCTGTGTCTTAAAGGGTTGCATTAACTTGTAACGAGTTTAAAATCACAAAAATGTTGTGTTATGAATGTGTCGTAACAATATCATAGACTCAAACCTCTCTTGGGAGTCGTCTTAAGGATCCTGTGATTTAGATATTGAGTTCTCAGTGAAGGTCTCGTTTACTCGTTTACTACACGTGGGCGATAATGCATTGAGTATTTAAAGCATGTAAAAAAAAGAGAAGAGAAAAGTTGCATAAATCACATTTAAAGGAAGTGTGCAGGGTTTGCCCCTGCTTACTTGTGATTTAGGAACCAGCTGTTAAACAATGCGTCGCTGCGTCTGCTTGAACAGGTCAAAACGAGTCGCGTGAAGCCGTCGTTTCAGCGGCGTTACAAAGCTGCACGGTCTTTTCTCGTGAGCAGGGGAGAGGCTGGTGTTTACTATTGTCTGCCGAAGGGTGGTTTTGTTTCACTGTGGTTTTGGTCAGAGGTGACCGTCGCTGGCTTTAGAAGCCGGGGCGCTCTTGTTTCCACCCCGCGCTCTGTATGAGACTGACACAAGCACACGAGCTCGAGTTTCCTGTCGTGTTGTTTCTGTTGATGTTTAGTTTGGAGTCTGAAGCTCCCACATGTTCCGACCAAACCAGAAAACATGGGAAATCCCCAGATTCCTGCTTCTGTCTTTGTCTCGCTGACATTAAAACTATATGAAAGCTGATTAAAGAGATCCAGACTTTCAGACACAGGTCAGAACAGGAAGTGTTCGTTATAAAAAAAATCATATGAGCTCATTTGTTTTCTGTACGTAGTCAAAACAGTTGCGTACGAGCTGAGAAGGACACGTTTTTTCTTGATGTAGAATCTGAATAAAAATGATTCATTTTTGGACACAATGGGCTAAAAGAAGTTTATTTCAGTCACGCTTTGCTCTCTGCCCTTTAACTGAGTACATACAAAAGATGGACGTAGAACTCTGACAGAACCTCCTGGTTTTGGAAACGCTGGTTTAACGCCTGGCATTTTGACTGCCGCCATATTGTTTTTTTTTTAAGCTTGATCTTTTCCTTCCTGGTTGTCGTCTTCTTCTTCTTCTTCTTCTTCTTCTTCTTTTTTTTTTTCTTAATCTTTTTGATCTAAAGCCCAAGATTGTCTTCTTATTCTTGTCTTTCTTGGTCTTCTTCTTCTTCTTCTCCTTCTTCCTAAGTCGTGGTTACTGTGCGGCAGTGATTCACGCAGTCTCGTAAACTTGATGTTGTCAAAACACCTTTTCTGCCGTCATCGCAGCAGCCGATGGTTTTTGACTTTGTTTTAAAGTCGAGGGATCTTTGGAGGAGCTGCAGCTTTTGTTGCTTCAGCGTTGGCTGATGCTCAGTTCGTCACGTTATGCTACGTGTGGAGAAGAAGCATTTAAAAGGAACAGAAGGTGACCAGTGGTACACCGAGCGCTGTAACGTAAGGACAACATGGGCTCATATGCATCAGCTGGGTGTACGATAGGCATGAATGAGATGAAGTCACTGACACAAATGAGGAAGTGTTCCTCCCACTCGCCGTGTTTGATCTGTGGGTCGTGTTAGAGAGATGTTGATGATGGTGAGTTTGCATGTTGAGGCTGCAGAGTGGGAAAACCCCTCCAGCTCTGGCAGGACCAGTGGGACGATGACTAGTCTGACTCACTCGACTCACCCGCTCCATCTCTCTGTTTTTTTAAAATTGATAAGGCATCTGTCACCTTCACTGCCTGCGTCCCGTGGTGTCATGCTCTGTGTACGTACTCTGCTCTAATGTGTTCTCGTGAAGTTCCCCTGAAGTTTCCACAAGAGTTTTTGTTTTTCTAAACTACTGACTTTTCGTGCCTGTAGTTTCTTAAAGATTTCTGAGGAAGTTTTCTGGATAAAATTGGAATTTCCCTTTAAGGTTCTCGCAGTGATGAACATTATACACCTTTAAGACTTTAAAGTTTTTTTTTAAACTCG
This sequence comes from Haplochromis burtoni, assembly GCF_018398535.1. Lineage (NCBI taxonomy): Eukaryota > Metazoa > Chordata > Actinopteri > Cichliformes > Cichlidae > Haplochromis > Haplochromis burtoni. Next base: position 440,296 of record NW_024582578.1, read on the forward strand.
AGCAGACTTACCAGAGATCTACTCAAGCAGCTTAAGCCACGAGTTATTTTTGTGACTGATGATGGTGTTAATAGTGGAACGAGGTAAATCAATGTGCCCTGAGTCATTCCTGCTTTCATGAACATCAAGTTTTATTCAAGAGGATCTGAAAGCAGCGACTGATGGACTCACTGGGGCAATCATCGAGCCTGACAGGTGCTTTACCTGGCACAGGATCATCCATGCCACAAAGTTTTGAAGAATAAAACCAGATTTGAAGCTGCAGCTTCATGAAGCCAGATGTTAAGTTTAATCAAAAACAACTGCAACAAAAAGTGAGGAAACGGCCTGTTTTATTCCTTAATACCAACATTAAAGTGTTTTATGCATTTTATTTATGCTCGATGCATGAAATCCACCGGAATAAAAAACACTGTGATAGAAATATTAGCGGCCTGCAGTGTGTGATGAATGTGGAGCGCTCACGTTGGAGAAGAAAACAGGAAAATGTCTGAGCGCGTGTTAACCACAGGCCTTATTTCAGGCGAATCAAACTTGTAGAAACGGTGAGTGCAAAATGCAAACTCATTCAGAAAGTTTATTTATTCAGATCAGAACAGTCCCTTTTTTCCCTCTCGCTGCCTCAGCCCGGCCACAGCGCACACACCGGGACAACTTGGTGAATGTTTGGATTTACTTAGTGTCTGAACCAACTTTGGCATCATTAGCGTAAAACAAACATCCCCAGTAGCTGCACGCAGACTTCATCCCACAGCTGCTTTTCCTCACAATATTCCTAGAGACTCCAATAAACACTCGGAGCTCCTGCACGGATCGGATCTGTGCTCCGAGCGCTTTAGTTTTCTGACATCAGATGAAGTTTCAGCAAAATCTTCTGCTGGCCCGGACCTGTCCGAGAGCTCTCTGCAAACCACACACACACAAACACACCTCTGCTGTGTTTCATGTCTGTTGGGAATTTCCTCTCCTTGACACCCACATGTAATTACAAGGAAGTGGAGTTGCGTCACAAACAGGAAAGGTGCCGAGTTTCAGCTCGCAGATGAAAGCTCTGCATCCAGAGGTGTAATATCTGCGTTCGCGCCCACTCTGGCCCAGAAATACTGACATATTTAACCCTTTGTTGTTCACTCGTGGTCACACAGCGGTGCTGCACAGACTACAGGCTGCCTCAGCGGGTGAAACTCATCAGGTACAGAGAGACAGAAACAAAAACACATTCGGTTGTTGGATTTAAATTACTGTCGTCATTTTGTACTCGGAGGCACCACTTTGAATTTTCCACAGCCTGATGGTTCATGACATTTCATATTTGTGGTGATGTAGATTAATCCCGAGCTTCACTTTCATCGGTTATCAGACGTTATACGTCTGCTCACTTGACTTTTCTGCTTCTTTATGAGGGCTGAGAGTCTTTCATATTTATCGAGGACAAACCTCCAAAGCTGAAAGCTAAAGCTGGTGTGGAAGTGTTCGAACATTCCCCACAGAGCAGCTTGGTTTGGTCTCTGTGGATAGGTTCCCTCTTCATAACGATTCTCTCATCCCAACCAGTCGCAGCAGATGGCCCCGCCCCTCCCTGAACCTGGTTCTGCCGGAGGATTCTTCCTGTTAAAAGGGAGTTTTTCCTTCCCACTGCCGCCAAAGTGCTTGCTCATAGGGGGTCATATGATTGTTGGGTTTTTCTCTGTATGTATTATTGTAGGGTCTACCTTACAACATAAAGCCCCTTGAGGCAACTGTTGTGATTTGGCGCTGTATAAATAAAATCAAATTGAACTGAGTGGGTGAGTTGGGGCGTGGCTACGTTGATTGACAGAAGCCAGATGGATAGATACTGAGGAAAATTCTGTTACGGCAGCAGGATGATGAATAAAAATGGTGCCATCCACAGTAAAGAGGCGCATAGTGAGGGCCTTTTACTGCCAGAGATGCAGAACATTTAGACTTGTGATGGCTCCACCCCTATATTTATTTGGAATTTCTATTTATAAAAGACTCGACTAGAGGAGATGAGGTTTCAGGTGAGTACATAATAAATAATTATCTCTTCCCTCGGCATTCACAAGCTTAAATCTCGACCTTCACAAGAGACAGAGGTTAAACTAAATCAAACCAACTCCTCCTAATACGCCTGCTCCAATGAGTGAAATCAAGCGCTCCCAATGACATTTAATATGTAAAATAACCAAGCCCTTTGTCTCAGTGTGGTCCAATATGGGGTCACCAGGAAGTGTAGGTCCTGTGTTTAATATTTGGTCCTCCAAAGGGGACTGGACCCAGCCCTGCAACAACCTGGGAGGCAGCTGAAACTGGCTAACTGGTTGTATCAGCTGACCTTTCAAAATAAGAGAGAGCAAATTGTCCATCATTAGATGTTTAAATGTAAAAATCAGTGCTTAGATAAACATGAGTGCTCAGGTTTCATTATGGCAATTGGCATTGCACATACTGCCCTCCTCTCTGCAGTTTAGCTTCATCGGGAGCAGTGAAGGCTGATCACTGAGCGCTTCTCTGCAAACTCCACTTGGCTGCTTCACCGTGCTGGGAACGTCAGAGACCTCAGGTAGTTAGTGTGGGCGTGTTTGAACCAGGAAACCATCAGACAGCAATGCTCGCTGTGTTTCTAGGAACTGGGTTTGTCTGCCAGAGCGCTTCGAGTGGCCCACAGCACCGGGAAGAGGAAGTGGGCTAGTGTTTATTTACTGCTGCAACGTTCCTGCAGGCAAATGTCTGCAGCAACATCATTTGTACATGCACACGTGTGTGCACGGTAGAAACGGGAACAGATTTCCTTTCCGCAAACTCAGTTTACCTCAGAGTGCAATTAGATAGAGAGATAACTTTTAATTTAGGGCGTGGAGAAACCTCAACGACAAAGTGAAGGAAATCATAACGAGAGAAAAAGTTACAAGTTGAAGTTTTACTTCCTCTGAAGGAATCTTACAGATTGTTTGGTTTTGGTTTGGCAGATTAAGAAATGCACTCTCAGTGTTTGTAATTCCGGAACGGGAACAGTTATCTGGATTCAGGCTTGAATGTCTTAAATGTGACTTTGAAAAGGATCCGCGGTTCCTGACCTGATCACAGATAAAGTTTTTTTTTATCAGAGATAAAATGTTTCGTAGCTCATTCAAAGTTTAGCTGCTTTCACACTGTACGAAATCTCCACTGATGTGTGCGCTGTGCTCAGACTGAACGAGCTTTCAGCCACGCCTCTAATGACTCGGCAGTATTCTCAGGTATCGATCAGCTCCAGCTGGCAGTGCGATGCCTTCACACGTGTCTATAGGTTTCTATAAGTTACTATGTTGCTGTTGAATTTGGTGCTGCAGCTCTTTGGAACAGAAGGATGCACACTCGTTAAAAGTGTGCAGGGTTTTTTTTTTAATTTCACTGGAAATATGGTTATTGCAGGTTTCCTTGAAAAGCTGTGAAATAATTGGAAGGCTGTGCCCCCCGGTACAGTTGGGACTGACTCACTTTTGCAGTCTGAATTGGACTTTAGAAGAAATGCAGGTTTTACTTCAGGGAAAACTTCAGTTATATTTCTCTAACCTCGTCTCTTCGGTATAAATATAGGTATAAATGAGGCATTAATGAGCACCTGTGTGTTTCACAGCTGAAACTCATAAGCTTCAGACTCGTTTTTATTTTACAGAATCTGTTTAATGTAATCACCTGATAGAGATCAGCGCGCTTTCATGTTTCTGTCTGATGTTCGGACAGGGGATGAAAACACGTCTTTGCGAGATCTGTTAAAAAGGAGGTGAGGCGGCGTGAAACTGCGTCCGCTGAAGTTTGGCTGGTATCGTGAGTCATCCGTACCAGGAGAAAGTTTTTTCTGAACCGCAGCAGAGAAGCGCCGAGGGCAGAAAAATCCAAAGTGCCCTGAATCTGTCACCGTGAGTCATCTCTGGATCTCCGAATGACTTCTCTGAAACCACATCCATCCAGTCTGACCTCTCCCTCATTTGACAGACTCTAACAATCCACACCGAGCGTCCTTCAGCACAGTCACTGTTTAAGGTTCAGCAGAAGCGCATTTCCGCTCAGACTCAGTGTGTTGGCGATAAGCTGGTCTCCTGATTTGAAGACCAAAACATGGCAAAGATTATTTTCATGCATCAGCGACAGATGACAGATGAAGTTCCCTCTGTGATCCAGAACTTTGCAGGATTCAGAAAAACTCCTAAACTTGATCTGATCGGCATTATTTCTCCATTTCACAGCCAGGAGCCACATTCAGATGTGATTTATAAGAATATTAGAATATCAGAGCTGGAAGGCGAGTCTGGGATTGAATTGTAGGTTCATCAGCTGATCCCACGTGCCGATATGAGCCTGGAAAGTTTACCCATAATGCACTTTTTGAAGCTTTCTCCAGTGGATTATGGAGATCAGATCATCCAGGGTCCCATCAGTGGTGTCTGCTGCTCTGCCTCACAGACATTAAACTGATGCTCACAGCAGGTTATAGTGAGCCTGGTTTAGTCTTAACACTGTGAGTCTTGGAGCAAAGTTGCAGATATTTATGGTGGTTATCTGTGCGTGTGTTTCAGATCTGTAACTACCAGGGTCAGGCCCGGGTGGTGGTCCAGCTGGTGACGGCGCTGACCCCCGTCCCTCACCTGCACGCTCACAGTCTGGTGGGAAAACAGTGCGATAAAGGAATCTGCATTGCTGACCTGCAGTCCAAAGACTCCACCATCAGGTCTGCATCTCTCTCACACACACGCAGTGAAGCCCGTAAAAAAGATCGTATGTGACGCTCAGTTTATTTCTCATAGCTTCCCGAACCTGGGGATCCTCCACGTGACGAAGAAGAACGTGGCAAAGACTCTGGAGGAGCGGATGATCGAGGCCTTCAAGCTGGGATACAACTGCGGGGTCTCCATCCACCCCGACATCGACAGTGTTCAGGGGGAGGTCAGAGTCCCTCGAGAAATCACAGGTGAGTGAGACACATAACAAAGTTTAAATTCGGGATGTTTTATCTGTTTCATCGTTGACTCTCGCCCTCCTCTCTCTGTCTTCAGAGCACCACCTCAGTGTGATCAGAAATGCTGCCTCTTCTCAGGCCAAAGAGATGGACCTCAGCGTGGTTCGGCTCATGTTCACGGCGTTCCTCCCCGACAGCGACGGCGGCTTCTCCAGGCGGCTCGAGCCCGTGGTGTCCGAGCCGATCTACGACAGCAGTGAGTCCAGGCATTTCTAATCTTCTCCCTCCAGCAGGAAGGTTTGCAGGTCCGTCCACGATGCGTTTAGGGCTCGGAGGAAAGTGTAACTTTGACTGTTTTAATCTCGTGAGATCTGCTTTGAAGGTACCGCCTGAGTCTTTGAACCACATGAAAGATGTTTCGTTTTCGCTTCAGTCCCATTTTGTGCTTGCTTGCGGTGTCGCTCTCAGTCTCATTTTTTCCACCTGCAGCTCGAACTAAAACCTGAGCAAACTTTACAGATGTGCGAGATAAGATTCTGGTTGCTGCACTTTGTCCCTGAGGTAGTGACAGTCTGTGTAATGCTACAACGGGGATTTATTGAAGAGCGACTCACAGAGAAACGGTTTGTGTGGCGGGACTTTTTACACGTGTACTTAAAGATGAGGAGATGAAGATTATTAAGGTTTGCAGAGGCAGTTTGCTGCCATTTCCTGTACTTCTCTTTAGTGTTGGATCTGTTTCACATTACTGAAATGTCCGACTGAATGACCGGTGATTATTGCGAGTCTGACAGACCTGAAACAAGCTGGATGTAATGCAGTTGGTTGCCCACAGAATTCTTTCCTTTGACTTTAATAAATGCCTGCAGCCTCACCAGGCATGCAATAAAAAAAGAGTGAGGTTTGGTCATAATGCTCCAAGTTCTGCAAGTCCTGCAGGTCAGCTGTTCCACATCTCGGCTGTACAAACATCAGACTTACCTGCTAAGTTATTGCTAATGCTAATGCTAATAAGGTTGTGTTGATTATTGAAATGATAAAGCTGCTCATAAATTAGTGCTCTTTGGGGCACAGGTGTAGACCACCTGGTTGAGTCCTTGTCCATAAAAGCCAAAACTAAAAAAAATGAATCCATTATTTGGAGCTTGTCCTCAAAACTTTCCCGTTTCCTTTCATCAGCTCTAATCTTGTCATTGTAACCTGACCGTGTGTTTGTCAAAGTGAACAACCCTTCAACCGGTCGGAGCACACACCTGCAGGTGTCACCGACAAATTGAATTAAAGCCCACAGAGAAACCTGTTAGATGTGCACACCGAGCTGCGCACGGACTCGACGCCTACTTCAGTTTGCTCCGATCAGTTTTAAGAAAAATGAAAACGGGTTTTAAAGTGAAGCTTTGAGTCTTGGTCTGCGCTGAGAGATGATCATGTGTGAAGTTTTGTGTTGGACCGTAGATTCGATGGATCATTGGTTCCTACATACTGAACCTCAGCTCCAGGCCCCATGTTTCGGTCTGAAGTGTTGAAAGTTTATGAAGTTTGTCATTTATATGTGTTGGATTTGTGGTTTGAAAATGTTAAATGTAGAGAAACAGCTGAATAAAGCGACTGGTCGGAATCGGAGGATCGCTCTGGACTGAAGATCGGCGCTTGCGTCTCGTCAGGCCGCTCGGTTTCGTTTCCCTCTTCCTGCTGAAGCTGCTTCGCTCTCTGTGCTGCACTTCCTCTCAGAGGACTGAACTCGACTCCGAGTTCATCGTTTCAGCCCTGCTCTGCACTTTCATTTTACCGGCAGGAAACATTTCACACACTTTTCTCTTCTCGATTCGCCAGTTTTCACTCTTTTACTTTTGGTTTTGGGACTTATCATTTTTTTAATTGCTAGACTTTCCTTTACCAGTTGCAGTAGACCCTCAGGGTTCAGGGTTCAGGCCAGCTTCAGTGTAATAGTAGTGAGCAGGAGTGGATCACCTGTTACAGCTACAGCGTGCCAGCGTTTGCTGTGCATCTGCAAGCTGCTTTGAAACCCACCTCCACCTCAGCTCCTTTTCATCCAGTTTCCACTTCCTGCGTTCTGTATGAATCCTGCTGTCCTCTCCTCTCACAAACCTGTCCACAGTCATGGACGTACCTAAACTACCAGGACCCGTCCTGGCGGTGACTGCAAACTTCACAACTTCCTGTTGACTTTGTCTAGGAGAAGCGACGCGTCTGTGATCTATTTTAGCATCTGTGGACACGTGCTCAGTGCCTCTATTTGATCTTACAGTGTGCTGTGGTTTGAAGACCTCAGCCTGTCCAGCACAGACAGGAACCCGTTCACAGCCCCTGTAACTTTGTGTTACAATTACACTTAAAACCCCCTCATGGTGTCTTTTCTGGCCCTGATCTCGAACACAAACCTTTGAGTGATGTAAAAGTGTGGTTACTTTACCTTAGAGTGATGGTGCAAAAAAAAAAAAAACCCTCCCCTTTGAAGATGCGTAGCTCTTGAGGAAGCCTCGGGTAGGTAGATCTCTGACAGCAGCTGTTTCTCTTTTCGCCCTCAGAGGCTCCGAACGCCTCCAACCTGAAGATCGTGAGGATGGATCGGACCGCCGGCTGCGTGACCGGAGGAGAGGAGGTCTACCTGCTCTGCGACAAAGTCCAGAAAGGTGAGCTTTCCGAGCAGAGCTTTTCCTGTTTTCTGTTTGACATATATAAGTTCGGGTGCGGGACGCTCATATTAAACATGGACGCAATTTAAAATAATGAGGTCAGAAGAAGCACAAAGGGGGAGGAGCTAAAACACGGCATGCAGAGCTGCTCCAGTAAACAGCTGGAAATGAGCAGGGCTGTTTGGAAGGCTGGTTCTGGTTTTTAAAGCACCTCGGAGCAAACATGCATGCAGGTTATTTTAAGGGCTGCTAAAAAGTCTCTCAAGTAGTGATTTTTTTCTTTTTAACTTTATTTGATGACGTTTCCGTGCAGTTGAGTGTAAGTGAGGTGAATCTGAGCAGTTTTTCCTGGTTGGAGCTGTGTCAGTGCTGTTGGAGGAAGTCCTGCTTCAGGGAATTCCCCTCCAACGTACAAATCCCACAGGAGGAAGAGTTGGATTCGGGCTGCCGCCTGCTCCGCTTCCAAGGTTTCTCTGAGAGAACCGATGTGCTCTGAGATCACGGTGGTCTGGCCTCCAGCAGCGGGGCAATGTTATTAATTATCAGTAGCCTGGTCCGGATCTCGTTATGTTGATGATTCTCCATGACGTACACTGCACAAAAGGTGAAAACCAGGATTACCCCTGAGGTTATCACAGGCCTCTGGATTAGCACGATCAAGATCTGAGAGCTGATTTTAAGCCACGTGAACAAAGGTTGATCTTTATGCAGTGCATCTGAGCTAGAGATGCTCCCAAGGCCTGAAAGCGAACTATGAAACCATGGTGACCTGATGTTTGCATTTGCAGATGACATCCAGGTTCGGTTCTATGAGGAGGATGACTCGGGTCTCACCTGGGAGGCTCTGGGAGACTTCTCCCCCACAGACGTCCACAGACAGGTGAGCATTCCTGCATTCGGAGCTGCTACTTTGACCTGCAGGTGTTGGGAGTGTCATTAACCATGCCCGTTACTGCGCCGACAGTTCGCCATTGTATTTAAGACGCCGAAGTATCGAGACCAGAACCTGCAGAAACCGACGTCTGTGTTCGTCCAGCTGAAGAGGAAGTCCGACAACGAGACCAGCGAGCCTAAACCCTTCACCTACCACCCCCAGATCTTAGGTAGGTCACATGACCCCGGTCTTCCTCTGGAGTTGGCCAGAAATGAATCAACTCAGGTAATGCGTTACCTGCAGGTTCCTAATACTCCTCTCAGGCCTTTATCTCTTCTTCTTCCCCCACAGCCTGATTTTACTTTCACTTTCAACAAAAAGAAAATTAATAAAACTCCAAATTATTAAAAAAAACCCACTGGAACGATTACAAGCAAATCAGCTGGAAACATTAATAAATAGCAGCGGAAAATTTCAATATTTATATTAATGTTTTTAGCATCTGTGTCCCAACACTGCCCCCTGCTGTTTGATCATCATGATTGATTTATTAAAGATTTTAAATGTGGGATGCCACAGAGGTTAGCATGGCATGAACACGTGTGTGTTTTTAGACAAAGAGGAGGTGCAGAGGAAGAGGCAGAAGACTTTACCCAACTTCCAGGACTTCAGTGGTCATGGAGGAGGAGGTCTATACAGAGGAGGAGGAGGAGGTCCGGCTGCTGGAGGAGGCCCTGGATCCACAGGTAGAGTCTGTGTTCTGGTCTGCTCTGCGGTTTAACACATACCCGAGGGTGACGTTATGTGATGTCATCATTAATCTCTGTGTTTGGGTGGATTTCCCTCAGGATACCCAGGATACCAGGGCTTCACTACCTACAACTATGGAGGAGGAGGTGGAGGAGGAGGAGGTTTCTCCACAGGGTACTCAGCGGGTCTGGGAGGAGGTGGAGGAGGGATCAAACACGGTGAGGAGCTACGATGAAGTTGTAGAGCCATTCAAAGTAACTTAGGAGCTGGGAGAGGTTGAAATAATCTATAATACAAATAAAGTAACAGATTTAGGAGCGTGACCTTTTAACCTTTAACCTAGTTAGGAGGAAGAAAAAAATCATGACTCAGTAATCTCGGATAAAAGCCAAGAAAAGTTTTGGAAGTCATTAATATTATTATTGATATTATGTGAAATTTAGGTGACATCTAAGACAATCTAGTTATAAACCAGATTATAAAATCTCCATTTATGAGAAAATTCCATCTCTGAGATTATAAATCTGTAAATTTATGTGGAAAAACTTGAAAATCATCTGAGAAAACACAACAAACGCCGTTTGTTTAAAGCCTCTCAGAGCGGCGCCGCAGACAGCGACGGTGACGACAACGACCCGGACGACGACTCGCCATCAGGAGCCGTGCTGCGAGCTCCAGCCCGGCCCGAACCCGTGGAGGTCAGCGAGAGGAGCGAGGAGGGAGGGGTCAGTGTGGAGCCTGAAGCAGAGAGAGGTAAGTTATTCTAAATTTGGTGGAAGAGTTTGTTTTTCCCGCCTCGGTGTTAGACCTGACGCTGCTGCTTTCTGGTGACACCGGGGATTATTTCCTGCGTGGCGCTCCCGGGTCCACTCAAAGATGCTCAGATCACACTGACGGCATCAGAAAGCTCAGGATAAATTCAGTTTTTACGAAGCGTTCAGGCGTTCCACACATCCGATCAAGTCTTTCTTTCTCCTTCAGAGTTCGACGCCAAGGAGCAGCTGGATCAGGTGATCAGCAGACTGCTGGAGGCCATCTTTCAGTACTCGGTTACGGCTGACTCTGCGTACCTGCTGGCTCCACAGCGCTCCCTGATGGCCGCGCAGGATGTAAACGGAGACACGTCAGTAAACGCATCGTGATGATCAGATGTGCGCACATTAAAAGGTTTTATTCGGCCGTGTAGTGACGCCTCCTTTTTCTCTTCTCAGCGGGCTCCATTTGGCTGTTCTCCACAACCAGCAGGAGGCGCTGAAGAGTCTGACGCAGGTGGTGTCTGCCCTGCCTGGAGAGGAGGTGCTCAACATGAGGAACCGCCTGTACCAGGTATGGAGCTCGTCGTCTCCAGCTTTACAGAGCTGAAAGCTTCAGGTCACGGAGCTAAAGCACCCTCCCTCTGTTCCCCAGACTCCTTTGCACCTGGCCGTTATCACGCAGCAGAAGGAGGCAGTGGAAGCGCTGCTGCTGGCTGGCGCCGACCCGACACTGACGGATCGTCACGGCAACACAGTGCTGCACCTGGCAGCTCAGCATGAGGGAGAAGGAATGATCCAGTTTTTACTGCAACACAGAGAGCTGAGAGAGCTGCTGGACCAAACCAACACAGCAGGTACACACACACACACACACACACACACACACACACACACACACACACACACACACACAGAAAAACACACATTTTTTCTTGTATCATAGGTGAAATGAGTCTTGGTGAGTTTTCAGGTTTAACAGACAAAGACACGGGCACGTCACAGAGAGCCTGATCAACTGTACACTTCCTATTATCCTTGAAAACTTCCCAGAGTTACTGAATGGAAATATCCTGAATAGCTTCACAGTCGAGTCCATTAATCATAAACGTCACCAAATGTGCGGCTCCAGCAGGGTTTTGTCTTTGTGGAGTTCGTGTTGTTTGATGAAGGTCGGTGTCATCGATCTGCGAGTTAAATAACTTTGGTGTTTTAGCACGACTACTTGAATCTGTAAAATCAGAAAGTCGAGGTAACAGCGACTGTTTTTGTAAGATTCCTGTTTTTGTCAAAGAGACAGTGCGGGGGTGTCGTTTTATGCAATGCTGTGTCAGACGTTATCGTTACTGTCATCTCATTTGAAAACCTACCGGTAAACATGTTTGCAGGTCTGTGTGCGATCCACCTGGCGGTTCTGGCCAACCAGCTGTTTTCTCTCAGGGAGCTGCTGGAGGGCGGGGCCAACGCAGAGGTCCAGGAACGCAGCTGTGGCCGAACGGCCCTCCATCTCGCCACAGAGACTGACAACGTATCGCTGGCGGGCTGCCTGCTGCTGGAGGTACGCCTGGGTTATTGGGCAGACTGGGAGCTAACAACCAATCAGAGCAGAGACCTCTGCTGAGGCTTTGCTGGCTCAGCATCAGAGCTGCAGCAAATCATTATCTCGTTAATAAAGTGGTTACACATTCATATAGATGCACAACTGTGAGAAAGAATTTTCATACAGGTGATGCACAGGTGAAACTAAACGTTTAATGTCGTCAGCATACAAAAGCATCAAAATTTCATCTGTAAAGATTTAAAATTCTATTATAATTATGAAGTTTATTAGTTCAGCAGTGTGACGGTGCTTCAGAATAACACAATAAAAAAGTCACACAGGCGGTAGAAAGAAACCCATAAATTCCGATCAATTACAAATCACTGATCGCAGAGACATGCAGGACTCGAGTGCAACATAAATTATGACATACAGTCAGTCTAAAATATGGGATGGTTCGGTAGTTACACATAAATTACATGAAATGTTCTGGAAGATAGAGCACTGAGCATCGTCAGCATGCACGAGCGCTCAAAACTCTCAGTATAACTTAACCTACACAATAAACACACAATTAAAAAAAAGATAAAATACAAACGAGATCCAAATGTGTCTTTAAAAGATACTGACAAAGAAATCTGGAGTTCTTCAGCCAGGAACCACAACCTCCCCTAACAGCAATGATTAGGAGTGGTAACTGTTGATTGGACAGTCCACTAAAGCTAAAGTTATTACATATTTTTCTGATATCTAAAGCTGTCCGTTTAGCTTCATAGGCTTACGTGGGTCCAGCTGACTGGGGAGTGTAAGCAAACCCTTTGTAGCCTCGTCTCCAACTCCTCAGAGTAGACAGCGAGGCCTTCCTAAGTCAGCCAGGAGATACAGTCTCTCCAGAGTGTCTCAGTTGGACATGCCTTTAACACCTGAACTGATCAGGTGGTCAAACAGTCCTAAATAAGTTTTTTAATGTTATTAAGAAGAAGATGCTGATGTTCTCTCTCTCCTTGATTTGACTTTAACTGATGAAGGATCAGATGACCGATGGAGTGTATGACGACCAGTGGTGGGCGTCTCAGTGCTGAGGAATCTTTGTGTGATGTAACTTCACCTTTGAGTCGCCTTTGCATGAAGTGCTGTTTGTGTGTTTCTGCCATCAGGGAAACGCCAAGGTGGACTGCTGCACTTTTAATGGCTCCACCCCCCTCCACATCGCTGCGGGTCGAGGCTCTGTCAAGCTCACGGCTCTCCTCATGGCTGCAGGTAGATTTTTATTAAAGCTCAGAGTTCTTTTGTTCACCAGGAGCTCATTTACTAGCATCCACCTGAGGCCCCATCGTTTCTTACGGCTTCCTTTCTGAAGAGGAGGAAGCCTGTGAGACGTCCTGATCTCGTGTTTAATAAGTTCGTATTTGGGTCTTTTCAGGTGCAGACCCACAGAAGGAGAACTTTGAGCCACTGTTCTTCAGGGAGGAGGATGAGGAGGAGAGCTGTGAAAAGGAGAGCGAGGAGGAGGAAGAAGATGAAGGTTACATCCCAGGGACAACTCCCTTCAACATGGCTGCAACCCCTCAGGTACACGTAGCTTCTGAGCCTCTGGTGGACCTCACGACACGAAGCAGATTAATGAACCCGCAGGTGTGTGTTTGCAGGTTTGGGATCTTCTGAACGGCAAAGAATACAAACCAAAAACACCTCAAACGACCTTCGTCCCTCCGCAAGGTGAGCTCCTCCCCACACGTGGACACTTTATTACCCTGTGATTGACCACCGTGTTAGACGTGGTTCATTGTTTCATAACCACGAAATACAAAATCATGACATCGGCGCATCGGTTTGCTGATGACATGTTTGGTTGTGTAGGCGACCTGGCGAGCCTGGACACAGAGGTGAAGCAGGCGCTGTGTGGCACTCTGGAGAGTGAAGGATGCTGGGAGAATCTGGCTCACAGTCTGGGTCTCGGGATCCTCAACACGGCCTTCAGGCTGAGCCCCTCCCCCGCTAAAACCCTGCTGGACAGCTACGAGGTAACGCACACACACAACACACGATCTCACACACTCCGACACACACTCCAGCATCTGAATGTTCTCAGAAACCTGGGAAACGCCCCCTCGAGGATTTTGTGGATAAACTGCTTCCCGTCTCTCCTGCAGGTTTCCGGTGGAACGATCAGGGAGCTGCTGGCTGCTCTGAGGTCAGTCGGTGAGTGCAGAGCGCTGAGCGTCCTGGAGGAGGCGCTGCACGAGAGCGAGGAAGCGCCGGCCACCAGCGCAATGAGTGGTGAGCATGCGCACATAACGTGCACGAAACACCGACTGCCAAGTCACATGACCACGAGTCACTGAGCTGCGTTTGTGTTCGCAGGCGAGCTTCTGTGCGCTCGGGTTCAGGAACTGAAAGTGGACACTCGAATCGACAGCGGGGTCTGCGACAGTGGGGTGGAGCTTTCCACGGCGTAATGATCTGATCGGTCCACCTCCAGCTGAGTCCATCCATCCACCCGTCGTCCCTCGACTCGCTCTGGACCGAGTGCGACGCTCGTCCTCGTGATGGGTTCAGGGCTGAAAGTTTCTCTGAGCTTTTTAAACCAGTTTGTAGAAAAAAAAGGGTCAAAAGAAAACTTGATTGTAGCGCGTGAAAACAGTCAAACTCAACTTTTACTTTTTTTTTTTGTTTGTTTTTTTTGGCCACGACACTCCAGCAAAGATGGGGAGCAGCTTCTGTTCCCGAGGAGCCAATAAAGGAAAAACATACCAAAAATCCCCCCCGCCTTGGTAAGCTGACGTCTCCTCCTGAGGCGCGCTCTGTTTTCTGTGGATTCGATGGTAAAGTTGTGGATTTGGGGGGTTTTCTGTTCACTTCAACCGCTGAACGCTTCGCACAGTTTGTTCTTTCTGCAGCCGCCTGCAGAGAAAAGGTGCTACGAAACTGAAACGATTGTAAAGGATCAGATGTTCTGTAATCTGTTACTCGTCTGGTGTTAATCAGAGGGCAGAAACGCGCTGTGATGACACCTCAGATTAAAGAGAGGTTTACCACAATGGTGATGAAACTGGCCTCTCATGGGTTGATAACTTTAATCCACCTGCCACAGCCATTGTACGATGTGAGGATCTTAATCTTATTTTTCCTGTTGGTTTACAGCTACATTTTACTCGCACAGGTGTTCCTAATAAAGTGGTCGCTTTGGGCAGCATGAGCAGACTCTTCACGGACAGATTATCACGCGTGTTTTATTCAGACAACCCCCCGACATCTGAAACTCTCCTCCTGGCGCTTTTTTTAAAGTATTATTTACTCTCTAAAATTTCAATGACGATATGTTTTCCTCTCGTGACGTCATCATGAACTGAACCTGGTTTTTATTTCGTGATTTTATTCTGTGGCACGAGTGCTGAGGGGAAACTCAGAGAAACGAAATGTAAGGCATTGTGGGAAAGGTAGTCCAGAGCTGTGGGTAGCTGCTGTTCCTGTTTCTGTAATCCAGCAGATGATATTTATGTTCCTGCCCTGCACTGTACAGTCAAACATGAGCTTTTAACCTTTTTTTTAAATAAAATCTGATTGTTTTTTTAAAATAAATATTCAAATTGTGATTTATTTCCACTCACCTGCTCAGCTGTGGAGTTATCCAGAGAAGCTGAGATGTTGTGTTGAAAAGAAAACATGGTACGAGTTTCTGATAATGACAACTGTGTGTGTTGGAGACTGCTAAACACTCAGTATATCACAGGCTCAGTTTGAAATAAAGGATTATTTTGAACTATAATCATGCAAAGTTTAACATCAGCTAACCCAGCGTGACCAGACAATGGTTAGGTCCAGTACCTCCAGTTATACTGAATATATCCCAGATTCATCCTGCAGCAGGACGATGAGTCTCAGCATCCATCCGGAGAGATAAAGGACAGGAACAAAAACAACTTGTATTGAACTTATGGAGGTGTTTATAAAACTGGTAAAACCTCCTAAAATCACTGAAGATATCAGCGAAACGAGAAGAAATAACCACAAAGGCTTTACGTCCCAAACATCTTTGATCTGTGATGAAGAGATACAAACTAGAGTTAAAACACTTTGTACCACAAGACGGCGCAGTGAGTCCAGGGTGATGCGGTAGACCTGGGGTAAACATTTAAACACCGCCCCCTGGTGGTTAAAAACATGACATGTTGAAAAGAAACGCTGAAAGCTGAGCTGCGATACGAAAAAAACGTCTGAACGTCCTTCAGCTTGAGTTAAATTCTTAAAATTTTCTTTCTGAAACATTTCAGATGTGCAATTATATTTCTGTGTTTCCTTTACAATTTTGTGTTCCAGCTACTCTGAAAACAAGAAAAAGATCAAATCACTGTGCTGTTTTTGTTCGTTATGACTCTACATCACTCTTTTGTGTTTAATCACAAAGTCCGAAGGAATCCCGAGTAAATCTGAAGCTTCATAAATCCACAGTGATCATGATCACCTTGACTGATCATCACCAAAATGATCAGTTTGAGATTTTTTGGCTAGAATTGAGCAGCTCTGCTCAGTAAGAAAGACGTTACATTGGAGTTTTTAACATGTGAGATGTTTTCACTCTATTTTGTGAAGTAATTACATAATAGCTCCTGTTTTTTTATTCTTTAGTTGTTTTGTAATTCCTGGGGAGTCTGGCTAATGAGCCTCCAGAACCTTTTTTGTCATTTTACACTTATTTAATTTAAGCAGCATTTCTTCATTGTGTAAAAAAACTGTGACATTATGTTGAAATTGCTCTGTATTTCTTAATAAATGGGATTTAATGTGTGACTTATACTGACAGAAAGTCCAAACCACTTGTGATCTGTTCTCTCAGTGTGAAACGATTTTAACCTCCCTGAGCAGGAGGATTAATTTCGCTGATAACGGCGTTCATGTGACCTCTGAGCGTGGCTGATGGTGTCAGGGTAGCGGCTCCTGCTCTCAGAGTCCGCTTGTGTTTGTGACGAATAAAAAGAGTCTGTTTCCATTCTTCCACCTGTGAGCGAAGCAGAAACAGACTTTTTTATTCATCAGGAGGAGTCTCAGAGCAGGATGTGATTCCCTGGAATGAAAACAGGACAACAGGAGCTGCAATTTGTTCAGCTTTATTGAGAAAAACCATCACGGAGCTATTAGTTGATCGATCAGCCGCGGGGAGCTCGGTTTGTGTTCCAGTGCAAAAAGAGGACAACAGTGTTGGATGATGGATGAACTAACGGCTCTAACGGTCTAAAAACAAAAGAAACCAAAAAGCCTTCTTCTTCTTTTTTTTAAAAAAGCGGTCTCATCTGCAGGAGCAGTGAGTCCGCTCTGCTTCCTGGTTTCTCAGTTGGCACGTTGACGGCTCAGAGTCTCAGCCCTTCACCCGGAAAGCAGAAAAAACCCAAACAGACAAGCGATAAAAATCAAAGGATGGGACGGGAAGGAAAGGTGAACAAATTGCTGTTACAGGTGGATGAGAGGGGGGCGTGGCCACATGAGAAAACAGCAGGAGGCAGATCACATGGCGTATTTCTGAGTCCAGTCCTGAGCCGTCTTGTTGTACCTGCAGGGAGGGAGAGAAAAGGTGAGGAGGCGGGAGAGGCTGCAGGACGATGCCATGCCTGAGAAACGCAGACCAAAATCCACCTGCAGCCATTCACAGGAAACAAAACATCATTGTCACCGCTTTACTCCCACTCGCCACACGTGCAGTTTACCCCAACTGTTAAACACAGGACGCTCCTCAAGCAGCAACACCTGCAGTTCCTCTAACGCCCACCAGAGGCTCCAGCAGTGAGTCAGTCCCCACAGAAATAAACATGTTTACAGCCCGATACACAAACTGTTTGGTCTCTGTAGATAATTTCCCCCTTCATAACACCTGTACATGTGTGAGTTTTATTATATCTCACGTCTTTAGGTTTGCGTTATTTTCTCTCCCTGTGACGTCCGCCAGGTCGTCCCTACCTGCGCTCCATGCAGTGAGAAAACTCTGCAGTCATGCTTTATTTGCTTCAACGTGCGTCTGAGACACAGAATCAGCAGGCAGCTCAGGTGAGCTTCACTCTTACCCTCACAGCATGGCATACTTCTCTGTCCACTCCCTGGCTAGTCTGTTATACCTGAGACCAAGCAGCAGGACACTCGGTTATAAACCTTCACCCGCTGCTCGAAGCCGCTCTCCTCGTCCTTTGAGCAGCCGATTACCTGCAGGTTAACAGGTGTGGACTCACCTCACAGGGTCTGTTTTGTAGATGCGGGCGATCTCTGGCACTAGCGGGTCGTCGGGATTCGGGTCACATAACAGAGAACAAATGGACAAAAGGACTGCAGAGAGGGAAAAGAGAGAGTCAGAGCAGCTCTGAGGTCTGCAGCGTGCTCCTGCTTTTCACACATGACTGAGTGATTATGAGTCTGTATGGGGGACAAAAACTGCCAACAAACAAGCAAACACATCACATTATAGGCAACAATTATTATGAAAATGTGATGTATTTATTATACTGATTTCATTTGCTTCATTATTTACTATTTACTTCTTCTTTTTTTTTTTTTTTTTTTACTTTTTTAAATTTTCATTGTTTTAGTTTTGACAGCTGTGGGCCTCCATACAGACACACCTGCAACGACAGCAAGAAAACAAAGAAGAAAAGAAAGAAAAGAAAATGCATATGTTCAGGGAAATGTATGTACAGGAGCAAAGCAAAAGTAAGATAGTACATTTAAAAAATAAACAGGAAAATTATTTAAATCAGTTGAAAATAAAAAACTGTAACTCTTAAAAAATAAATGGAAAAATTATAATATTAACAGAAAAATAAAGTAAAGTAACAGGAATATTTAACATACATAAATATGAGTAAATGGAAATATAATAGCATAATAATTAAAAGTAATATTGCGCATAAGGTAAAAAAATAGGCAAGTTAATAATTTAAAAAAATAATAATAATAATAAAACCAAAATACGTAAATAAATAAGGATGAAAATGCTTTGAAAATCAGATTTCAGCTTCAGGTTCAAACTTTTTCTGCTCTGTGAACAAACCTGTTTGATGTAAATATCATTATTACCTGTTACAAGGTGAAACTACAACCAAACAGCTCCACCTACTGGTCAAAACCTGTACTAACAGTAAAGAATCACTGCAGGACAAAAGTTTTTAACCATTTGTCTCCCTCTGACGGGAGTGTTAGAGTCGCTATCTATAAATGAGATGCCTAATTATAGAATCTTTATTAATAAACTACAAGAAAATTAAAGCTAAAAAAAACATATTTCACACATCTTTTCATTATTCTCACCAAAGGGGAGCAGATTTAAAAACTCAATTTCAGGGTTACAGACACAGAAACATTCGGCCGTTTATATGAATGTTTCTTACCTTTAGAGATAGTTAATGCTGGAGACCACTGTGATCTCAATATATCCAAACAGATGCTGCCATTACTGTTTATATTTGGGTGATAAATTCTCGTTGTAAAGGCGACCTGAGCGGGGAGAGGAACCGAAACGATTTAGCATCACTTCAAAATCTCAGACATGTATTCATTTTTTTTTTTTTTTTAATTTTAAGGAAGTTAAAAGGCTTCAAAGGTTTAATAAAAAATTTACCTTGGGTGGTTTGAAGGGATAATCTGTAGGGAAATGAATAGTCAGGAAAAATACGCCGCCCTGATAGGGACTGTCAGGCTGCAGTTAAAAACAGAGAGAGGTTAAACACTCACATGCTCACACCACGTCACTGCCAACAGTTTGTGTAAACATCAGTGAAACGGCCCCTGAATCGGCTCGAACTCCGGCGCCGTTACACCTGCAGCAGTTCTGTGGATTCAGGTTTTACAAAAAACACGACTGCAGCGTTTCCCACAGAATCACGCTCAGCTAGGTTTTCAGTTTGTGCTTGTTTTGACAAACTAACTGCAGTTTTTAGCTCCAAACTCTGAGGCGGAGCAGCTGTTTGATACTTACAGGTCCCATAATAGTAGCTTGCCAATGAAACACTGTAAAAAAGAGGAGACGAGGGTTAGTGCAGCACACTCGTTCCTCTCTGTGAACTTTTGCGTAAAGAAAACTGAAAAGTGGTCTTACTGTCTTCGCCGACAGGACCGGCGGAGCACTGAGCCGGAGGATCTCTGGACAGGTCGGTTAGCTCCTGCAGAGGAACGACAGACGTTAAAGCCCTGCTGACTGACATCAGCAACGAGGACATTTACTGATGTTGGTCACATCCGAGTTCACAGCTGTACTGGAAATGTGATGAAAAAAGATAATATGGTAATAAAAACCCATCAGCAGACCCATGGGTTTCTAACGACCAGATGGCGAGTGGCTTGCAGTGGTTAACGCCGTTTACCAGTCTGTACACCAAAAACCTCCCCGCAGCCAGTTTGGTTGGGAGGAGGCTGCTGCTGCCACTCAGTGTAAGAAAAAAATAAACTACATTTTTTTAAAATGTTTTACTTGCAGAGACTTGTTGACGTCCTGCTCAGAGCCGTCGCCGACATGTTGCCAACTGTTCACCGAGCACGCTCAGCTGACTGATTAATTGCATTTTAATTTTAATGAGGAAGAAGTGTAAGGTCTCGTTTTCTTTGAGTTCCTTGAGTTTTGGTGCGAAGTTTACCTCCAATGGTGTTTTTACAGTTAAGCGGCCTCTTCGTGTGTCCTGTGTGGAGACCAGGCCTTTAAAGATGTCTGAATCCAGCAGTCAGGACTTGAAATAGCCGCGGTGAAGTTGTCAGGTTACGGGCTAAACTTGGCCGGCGGTGAATCAAACTCTAAATGTTACTGCGTCTGTTCGAGAGTTCAGAAACCCGCCGGGCGTTTCCTTGCTGAGATCTGCGATCATTTCTGATGTTTCTAATGCAAGTGGCTGTTGAGCTGCTTTAAAACGACTTTTTATTCTTCTAGCAAATAAGTAACTGAGCCTGACCACAGCTTTATTCTGAAGGAAATAAATAAGAGGCATTTACTTTGAAAAGCCTGAGGGTTGGTCTCCTGTGTGAAGGCTGCATTAAAACACTCGGACACACTCAGGCTTTTATTGATGTGTAAGCAACAGAGTCTATTTTTACCGTTGACAGAAGAGCCGAGAAAACACACGGCTGTCATAGGACGGGTGGTTTGTGTTTCCAGCCTGAAGCCAAACTGCCGTGTGTGTGTGTGTGTTGGTATGTGACATACAGGCGAGGCGCACACGGCTCGTCTTTCAGGTTCGGCCGAGTTTAGGAGGCGAGCACAAAAACGCTTCCTTAAAAACTCCTCACTGCCCCCATTTTTATTTATTAACATTTCCAGTTATTCTACTTATACTTAACTAAAGTTAAGAACAATTATTTTGAATGAAATAAATAAACAGTGCACCAGTAACACTAAAAATACTTTGAATAAATTTTATGCTGGATTTAAATTTAAAAATGGCAAAATTAAAATAAATAAAAATATCTGAAATGCTGTCGACATTAAAACAAACAAGTTTTAAAAAATTATTATTTATTTAAAATTGTATTTTTCTAAATTTTAAATAGCCTACAGATACACTAAATTTACATCAGTGAAAATAAAGAGTAAATAAAATAAATTAAGCTAAATATTGCTGGATAAGGTGCTTTTAAAAAATAAAATTATCTTTAAAATTGCCCATAAGCACAACAAGAGTATGAAGCAGAGAGCCTGATTTAACCGAGTACAGCAGTCAGCGCCGCTGGGATTCCTGTTGTCACTGATCTAAGCCTGGCTATGTTAAACACATTTAACCTAACAGCAGACCCTCACTGAGCACGCTCAGTAAAAACAGCCATTATGTCTAATGAGCACTGTTTTCCCCTGTAGAGATGTTTGTATGGATTTCCTGATAAGCTGAAGGGTGAAGACGCGACATCTTGGTTGGTCAGCGTCCACCTCTGCGTTTGTAGTTTACGCTCGCCATTGAGGGCGCCAGGCTTTGGTGTCGTTTCAGCAGCCATGTTGAAGACATGAGTGCACAATCATGTTGGCCTTTACCACCATTTCAGTGGAGCTCAGTTATTCCTCTGTACAATAACCAGATTATACAGAGAGAGCCACTGCGACAGCTGGAAAGACGACTTTCTGGGAAAAATCCTGCGATTTCTTTGCTTCCTGTTTTCAGCGCCTAACATTTCAGATTTCCTAGCAAACGAAAATCTGTTTATGTTATTGTTTTATAGAACAAAATGAAACAAAATATATAGAGAGGAGGAAGGAAAACAGCAAAAAAAGAATTAAAACATGAAGAGCCCTGAACTCCAAAGACTGACTCTCGGACAGAGAGAACTGATTTCTGTCCGTGCATAGAAGTCATCTCAAAAAAGTGAGCTTTCCTCGTTTTGCGGTCTCACTGATTCACTCTTCTGTATGGAAACACCAACATCTGTCCATCTACAGCTCAGCTTGTGCCGTTGTGCCAAAACGTGATTGTCTGTATTTAAACTGCTGTAAACGACTTGTTGACCTATAAAATGTGAAACATGTAAAATGCATTCCTCGTGAATGACGTCAATATTTCTTGAGCTACAAACAACATTCCTGTCACAAGGTAGAAGCCACAATAAGTGACTTTTATATATCATTTATCGACTTCAAAGGTCTCATTTACATTAAAAATATATTTTTTTAAAAAGAGATCTGGCAACAAGTATAAAAATAGATCTATAAAGATGTTATAATTGACCAAAAATCATGGACTGGTTATAATGTAGGTAAAATAACACAGTTGTTAAGATTCTTGCAGATAATTTCTTTCTTTTATCTATAACCCCTTTGTAAATCCTGCTCACTAACATCTATTTACCAACATTGGAAATTGGCAACACCGTCACACTGTGAGCACTTTGTGGAGATGAAGGTATTCAGGATGAGGGGTAGAAAGACATCTGTCAGCATCTGGACTGAAAGCAGCAACCTGGAGGTTAGCGTCAGCTGCTCTCACCTGTCCAAACACAGCAGGGTCCCTCGGCCCTGACGGACAGACCTGCAGAGATGCACTTTAATGTGAACACAAACACACATTTACAAACTCTTCGTGTCTGTGGGTGAAAACCATCAACTGTAATCACAGCTGCCGGAGAAATGCAAAGGAATAAAAATGTGTATATGTAAATGTGACGGAGAGACTAAAAAAGAAGGGTTAGTAATTGTAATAACGTAATAAACTCTGACAGCTAATGAGCTCAGCGGAACCGAGCAGGAATCACGGAGAAGAAACCAAGTTTATTTTAAAAGGAACCAAAGAGCAGAGCAGCTTCAGGCCTGGACCATCGTTAGGTCTGAACCCCGAAAGACCCGCACTGACGCTGATTCTCGGCTCAAACCTGCCCCCGAGTGCGGCTGATTCCAGCACATAAAACACGACTCACTGTGCGGCTGCACGGAGCTGCATTTCACCTGGTTTAATGCGAAATGCTGCAGCTGCAGTGCAGAGGGCAGGCTAACTGCTAGCTCCTAGCACACAAACGCCACACACGATGTTAAATAAACGTGAAACAGAGGGCGGTGTGTTACCTTAGAAATTCGTTTTAAAGCCATTATGTCTGCGAGAAGGGACCGGTTGTCGAGGAGGAGGTGCAGGAGGAGGAGGAGGCCAGCTAGGTGTCGCTAGCTAACTAGCATCTAGGAGTGTGCTAGCTGTGCGGCTGTGAGCTAAGCTAGCTTGGCTACACAAACTGCAGCGATGTTCCGTTAAAGCTCGACTTTTTCACGTCGCAGAGTCCAGCACATCAGCCCCGACTTCAGGCTGACACTCCGATAACGGCCCCGGGACCACCGAAAGCTCAAAATGTCTTCCGTTACACACCGAGCAGCTGTCAGACAACCGGGAACAGGAGGTCTCACTCCGACCTTGTTTCCGGACACCAAATAAGAACCACCGATAGGGTGGAGGTCTCACTCCGACCCTGTTTATTATCCAGAAGACCTACTGGCATCAGCAGGGCCGAAGCCACCTGCTACAGAGGTCTGAGGCAGTGTTGCCAACTCCTCAGTAAGGAAAATCGCTATTGGCTGTCCTAAAAGTTGCTAGAAGTCGCTAAATGTGTGTGAATGGGTGGATGACAGGTTGTGTAAAGCGCTTTGGGTTCCTTAGGGACTAGAAAAGCGCTATACAAATACAGGCCATTTACCATTTAAATGACGTCATCACCTAATTTGCATAATTGGTCATGCTAATGTAATTGTAACCTACATTGTAGGAGAAGAAAAATAACTTCGTGGAAGAGACATAAAGTGAGTAAAAACGTCCTAAATGCATTTAGAATTTATTTAGAACTACAAATAAAATTTCTTTTAGCAATTATTGTATGTCTAATGTCACAATTCCAACCCAACTCCTGTGGTGAGTAGTAGTAGGTGACCTGAAATAGGCACTCTGGTTGAGTTACTTTGTGTGTGTGTTTATAAGTAGTTTTAAACCTTGTGATCCACAAAACAACATAACAGTAAAATAAGAACTGACTGCTACAGTCAGCGCTGGAGCAGCGGCTTCGCTCATGCGCGATTCATTTGCAGTTGGGGCGCATAGATGTGAACATCTGCTGCCCTGATAGCAGCTGGGGGAGGACTATCCTCCGCCCGTGACCGCCTTGGCACCGGCGAGGTGCCCACGGCAGCACCCGTTGCTTGTTGAGAGTAAGAGCAATATGTGCTTTCACGTCACAAAGTCGTCATAAGTAAGTCTCCAATAACACCAGAAAAAGTCGCTAGTCGCTTTTTAGAAAAAAAGTCGCTAAGGGGGTCCTCCACACATGCCAACAAAGGCAGTTTCATTTGCGTTTACTAATATTCAAGAAAAGATTGTTTGAAAATGGGGATTATTTTATTTACTTTGTTTTAAAGGAAACATATATTTATTAGTTGACTTATTTTATTGGTAATAATGATAACTGCTGGTTGCAACCTAACACTACAGAAATTGTTAATTATTACTGTATTTTTGTTAAAATAAATGTCTTTATTTAAGTATGATCTGCTCATTCACACAGAGAAAAAGGTTTTATATGGAAAATAAACAACATTTCAAATATTTTCACAGCAGTTAACAACAATCATATTTTCTGCTTTTTAAAAAACATTTATTTCATTGCAGTCTGAGAAAAAAAAGTCCGTTCATTCAATTTAACACAACAAATAAAATAAGTTATAATATTAGATATAACAGGAAGTGGAAGTATTAAAAATTCCTTGCTTCTATCTCCACTTGGCTTTAATTTTTTGGGGAGTTGAGTATTCTGTTACATCTATTGATCACTATTGTTCCAGACGGTTATTGGCAGTTTAATCACTGAGTAGTGATGTGTCGGTCCTGAATGAAATGGCTCTTAGAGCCGACTCTATGACGTGAATGAAGCGAGCCTGCTCCTTATCGTGAGCCGTGGGTTTTTTTTTTCTTTCTCTCTCTCTCTCGCGCTTTTTTTCGCTTCACTCTGCACGTGAGCCTTGTGCTTTACTGGGCAGAGGGGGGCGGGGCGGTAGTTACACACCAGTAGCACAGGAACAGAGCAGGAGGGAGAGAGAGAGAGAAAGAGAGCCAGGGACAACAACGTCACATTAGAAAGGTATAGTAATCATCCACAACCATAGCTGGACTGGCCAGCGGCTGGCTATGTTTTGTTTTTATGGGCCAATCATTTTTTTTTTTTTTGGAAGGGTATAAATAATGAAAGGTGTTGGATTGGCCAATTGGTCATGATCGACTCTGGGCTGGACCAATTACAGCCGAGGAGGTCGGATGCACCCTCCCCCTTGTTTAGCAATCTTATAGACGAACTAAAGAAAATGGAGAACAAAAAAAGGAAAGGAGGTGCAGAAAAAATTAGGGCCAAAAAGAAACAAGCCCTTCAGGCAGACGCTGCCAAATGTGTAAAAATAACTGAAGTGTTTGGCGGTAGCTATGGCACAGCTTCCACAGATTTAGCAACATCAGCAAGTGGTGGAGGCCAGCAGGTGGATAAGGGAAAGGGGAGGCAAGAGGAGGAGAGACCGAGGCGGCCGCCGGTCATAGTGGCAGAGGAACTGAACTTCAGGTAAGAAGTTATGACCTGCTGTCTATCTGTGTCAGATATAAACCAAGTTTAGTTGTAGTTTGTTTTCCTTGTGCTGACTTTTTACAGTCGCTTAGAATAACTGGTACTGCGTACTAGCTAGCATGATGGAGTTTATATACTGCTGGGCGGGTGCTATGAAGTTACTGATAGTAAATTTCATTTTATGCTTAAGGTTAGTTTCTCAAACTCCTCAAAATCTTAACAAATTGTGCCAATCCTTACATGTTGCACCAGCTGATTTATCATCAAAAGTGGAGAAGTCTGTGACAGAGGAGACAAAAGAGCAGGAGATGGAGATGGAGGTGGAGAGATGACTTTATGTCATCCATGAGGGATGCATTTGACATATGTTTCACATATTATAGCCCAACAAGTTACTTATAGCAATTTAAATACGAGCAATCAGTTTTTGGCAAATACCGGAAATCACTTTTTGGCACAACACCGGCTATTTTTTGTGTTTCTTTTTATCGCTGTGTAACTGAGTTCAGTTGAAAGCCTGCATGGGCTAGTACCTCTTGCCGCAAGTTACCTCTGAATGACGTCACATTTTTGGTGGGCCGGTCTCTAGTCAAAATGCCCAGGCTGATTTTTTGTCCCAGTCCAGCCCTGTCCACAACTATTTTCAGTTGCAGATGATAAAGGATTCAGAAAGTTTATTCATGCAGGTTCATATGACAGAGAATATGCATGTTCTTTTTGTTTTCATACTTTAGTTTATATTTAATTGTGTTGTGGTTTGCAGTGTTTTGTGTTGTTTCACTTTAAATTTGTTTAAAAGGAAAAAGCTGAAAATTTAAATAGTTAAAAGTTGAAATGTGAATTGTTGGTTTTTGTATTATATGATTTATTTATTATATTTTATGTGGAGTAAATAAATAAAAGTATATTTACGGTGGCCCCTAGAGACAAAGCACGTACAAACTTCAAAACACGTACAAAACACAACAGAAGTGCTCCAGGATGCTAGGGGCAGTGTTGAGCTTTTGTTACTTAGTGGCTACACAAGCCAGGAATTACCAATGACCGGATTTGGTGTGTGGTAGTAACAGGTAAATGAACATTTTTTTTAAATTATTTGAATATATACGAGTGCCTGTGTATAAATACACAAACAATACACATATGCTTTCAATTGTGTAATTTAAGTGATCTAGGTATTTCTGTTTTGGAAGTTCAGTTAACGCTAGAAATGTGTTTTGGAGTTTGTACATGCTTTGTCTCTAGGGGCCACCGTATATATTTATATATAAACATATATAAATAAAACCACTTTTTTTACATTAGTAATTCCTTTTGTGCATAATTTTATATTATTGTTAATAATAAATTAATTAAAGCAACAAAACAACCTGAAGAGCCGGTTCGGAGCCGAAAGAGCCGGCTCTTTTTAGTGAGCCGAACCGAAAGATCTCTAAAAAGAGCCGGAAATCCCATCACTACTAAAGACCCAGCTACTGTATTTCACAGGTAGAGAAAAGAAAGAGCTAACTTTAGTCAGAGATGGAGAAAGATAAGAAAGACAGGAGAGGAAGAAAAGAGGTTAGATTTAAAGTGAAGGACTGCTCATTTAAAGCTCACATGTAAGCCCTCATGTTGTTAAATCACATATTGCGTCTGTACATGTGAGATTATGTTGTTTCATATTGTGAAACGTACTAGAAATCAAACTGAGGGAGACTAACTGTGTTATTTAAAGGCTTGAATTCATTTGTGTACATCCACAAAGAGCAGCAGGTCAGCTGATCACAGCCTGCACACTAAGAAAATCTACTGGAGCTCTCAGTAGAAGTTATTGTGAGTTATGATTATTTTTCCCACACTGAACCATTACAACCAGTTTAGTGTTCTCCCACCTGCTGAATCCACTTTAACCCCTGACTACACACATTTTCCTGTTTAGAGGCAAAGCCCTCTACAATGGAGGCAACAGGAAATAGATTACTTTTACTTTTCTTCTTTTTTTCAGATTGAAGCTGAGTATAATTATAATAAAAACGTTAGACTAAAGTCTGTATTTACCAATATTAATTTATCATTATGTTAATATAGAGCAAGGTTCAGTTAGCTTTGCACAAAATAGAAAAAACCTCCAAAGAGCTACTTTTACTTTATTACTTTGGGTACATTTAAGAGCCTGTACTTTTTGGGGCAATCGTGGCTCAAGAGTTGGGAGTTCGCCTTGTAATCGGAAGGTTGCCGGTTCGAGCCCCGGCTTGGACAGTCTCGGTCGTTGTGTCCTTGGGCAAGACACTTCACCCGTTGCCTACTGGTGGTGGTCAGAGGGCCCGGTGGCGCCAGTGTCCGGCAGCCTCGCCTCTGTCAGTGCGCCCCAGGGTGGCTGTGGCTACAATGTAGCTGCCATCACCAGTGTGTGAATGGGTGGATGACTGGATGTGTAAAGCGCTTTGGGGTCTTTAGGGACTAGTAAAGCGCTATACAAATACAGGCCATTTACCATTTTTTACTTGAGTAAAGAAGTTGAATCAGTACTTCAACATTCACTGCAGTTTATTTTTACAGTAGTATTTGTACTTCTACTTAAGGACAGAATGTCTGTACTGTGGTGCTGGGAGAACCAGCCAGTAGCTCTGCGTGTCTGATGTGGCAGAATCAAAGCAGAAGGAACCCCTCAGTCTTCTCTCAGGATTGAACCTGAGATCATTCGCTTGTTCGTGGAATGTTTAAAGCGCTAAACTGTGGAGCCACTGCATAAATGTGTAACTGAGTCTAACTGATCTAAAAAGTGCCAGAAAGTTTGCTGTTGAGAGTTTACACTGAAACATGTACGGGTCGATGTGAGGATGTTAATGCTCATCAAAAGCTTCATTCGCTTTTTTACCCAGGATAAATTTTGTTTGAAATATTTGAAATGAGTTTTTATTTGAAATAAATATTTGAGTCCACTGAAACAAGCAGACCCCTGTCATGGGTATGCTGAGCGTGATAAATTCATCGTCTGAGTCTCATTTACAGGCACACAGAATAATCACACACGTGTCTTTGAACTCTGCTTTATCTAAATGCACCGTGATGATTTAGCACTGATGTTATTAATGAAGCAGGTGGTTGGTGTTTGAGCGGCAGTGTAATCCACCCTTCTGTCCAACAGATGGCGCTCCCTGCCTTCAGTTGGTGAGGAAGGCCGCGTGATGGAGGCCAAATGCCTCAGAAATAAAAGAGATTACGGTGAAAACATCTTTTATTAGGGAACCTGGACAAATATGCTGCATCCAAATATTAAAGTTTTGCTCATAAGCAGCTCTGATCCAGATCAGTGTAGTTCAGAAAGCTGAGAGGACGACTCACATACTGTACAAGCTGTGAAACTATCACAGATACAAGGAAGAAAATCTACTGAAACTGGACAATAAAACCTATAAGAGAGAAACCAACATTATGAAACATGAGAGTAAAAACAAAGAGACTAAACAGAATATGAATAATAACAATGTGATTGCAGCTTTGCACTAAAATGTCCCTCATTTAGCATGCAGTGTGTATTTATTATTTATTCCTCTGTTTATTTGTTTGTTTAACAGGATCACGATGGATAGTTCTGGGTGGATTAGAAATGATTCATTTTGCAGTCCAGGAGTTTTTTGGGAGGATTCTTTACCTTTGATGTTTGGTATCAAGAAAAATTAGCAGACATGAATGTGTCTCTGTATTATTTGTAGGTAAAACTGATCCAGTTCACACTCAATAAACCTATAAATGGGCATTATGTGTAACTCTTAATTGGTTAATTGGCGGTTAGCTGGATTTTCTGTGGGTTTGGATTTGAGTGCACTGGTTTTTACATAGAGTCCTTTTACATGGATTCACCCAATCAATCACACATTCATGCAGCTCTTTATTCTGCACTGTGTATCTAACACACCCTCACAGGTATGCAACAGGAGCGATTTGTGGTTCACCGTCTTTCCCAGAAATCAGAGGATGGAACCGCTGAGCTTCTCCTGCTTCCTGAGACACAGAGGCCCCGGATGAAGGATGGAAGAGGTGAGAAGTAACAGGAACATCCGCAGCTTTCTGTCAAATAAGGTAACACACTCACTAGCTTCGGTGTAGGCTGAAGGATTGTGCTGACATGCGTAGTCCTGCTGGAAAACCCTACAAACCCTGCTCCTAAAATGATCAGGATGCAGGAGTTTAGGGGGGGAAAGTGGATATTTGGTGTGATATCCTCACAAAAACATCAAACTGGAATAAGAAAAACTGGGAGTGAACGTTATGATGTTCCCAAGGAAGTATTCTCTTTCTGGATCCAGGGACTCGGTCCATGCACGACGTGGAGGGAGGCATGCGGTCTCAGGCTGCTCATGTTTACCTCGTTTATTCGAGCCTCAGAATTCAGTAAGCTGCAGACAAACTTTGCAGGAAATCTCAAATCTGCTGCTGATTTTCCAGCTGAAGTCTACGAGATGAGGAAGTATAAAGTATCGCTGCAACAATCAGAGGTGGAAAAATGCACTTTAGATTAACTTTTACTGCGTACAAAGTACTGATACAGTGAGTTTTACAGTTCATGCACAGTTCTCAAGTGCATCGGTTTTCTTTCATGTTATTGTTGCCGTGGTCACACTCTTGGATCAAAAATACAATCAAAGGAATAAATGATAAGCTGCTGGCAGGTATAATTACAGGTCTCCCTTTGAGTTTTGGTCGAGGTTAGCAGGAACTATTAAAGCCACGGAGAGGCTGCTGTCAGCTCAGTCTGCACAAACCAGCCAAACACTGCGACTCTAAGGAGGCCTGTGATTGGCCAGAGAGCCTATGGACTGAGCCCAGACCAGGTGCTGCAGTAAAGTCACCTTTCAGACCAATTAAATGAAGGCATTGTGAACAGCTGTGATGGACAAACAACACCTAAACCTTCGTCAAACTTCATGAAACTAAGTGACTATTTCATGTCTCTGTTTGAGTTTCTTTTTCTCTGAAAGACATGATAGTGTTCTGTAGGGATTAGTTTTGTTTTTCAGTCATTTTTATGTAAAACTGAGCAAAAAAATATCAATTATATGCAAATCCTCATCTGTTGCGTTCTCACAAACTCGTTACACTGCTCGTTACACCGACTATGATGCTACAGTGACGTCATCATAGTCGGGATGTTTTTTCATCTTTTTTTATTTCCATGCTTCTGTTTCAGCCTAAATCTGGAAAAAACAAACAAGAAACCCCCAAAACATCTGGATTGCAGACCTGGAATAATTTAACTATTTTGATCAGAAACACTCAAAATATTTACATTATTGAAATCTTTGAAAATGATTCAATAACATTCAGTAATGTTAAAAAGCACACAGCTTTCCATTCCTCACACTCCCCTTTGACAAATTCCCATTTTTAGGATTAAAAACATCACAGCACATGGAAGTATGCAGTGAGGATTATAAATGACGCCACTCAGACATTTGAAATTTAATTTGAAAATATCAAATAAACGTGCAGAGAAGGTGCACTTTTCTTTTTGCAGTGTGGGGAAGTTCTCGTGTAAAGTGGATCAAACACTCTCTGAGGTGAAATCCTGAGGTTTGCCGTGAGCGTACCGAGTTCTGGTTTCAGCAGCAGGCGGCGGGTTAGCACCGAGTGTGTTGCAGGATATTTAGGAGGGTTTGGGGGCACCTCTGAGGTTAAATGCCCCTCAGATGGTTGAAGTGGTGTCATGACCCCTCCCAGCAGGAGGTCTGCAGGCTCCAGGATCCTCTGATCCACCGAGCCTCGATCCCACTTCAGAGGATGAAAAGAAGGATTTGTTTGGATTTTCCCATTCTGAGTGTGCATGTGTGTGTCCATGCGTGTGTGTGTGTGCGCTCTTGGATGATGCCACTCCTTCCAGCCCTCCTTGCGTCTTTATTTAAACATGAACAGAAGGAATCCCTCAGTGCTGGTTTACAGTCAGATTAAACAGACGTGTTTTAACCCAGTCTTGGTTTTAAGTTTTTGAATTAAACTAGTTGTTTCTGTGACAGTCTCTTTCTCTTTTCAAGCTTTTGCTTTGTTCAAATTCGACACATTTACCCTATTAAAGAAATTATTTTACACCTCTGGAAAATCAGAACTCCATGAGGGCTGTTTCTGTATGGCGGCTGACAAAGACATTAACGCCGTCCGATTCTTTGGAACCACCGCAGTCGTGTGTTTGAAGGAGAGTTCTTTTGGTTTTCTTTACTTCCTGGTTCTTATATCCTGTTCCGGTGGTGCATGCTGATATTAACCATGAATAAATAACAACGTCAGTGAACATACAGTAAACCCTGTGAGCTAAAACTCAGACTGCCAATCATAAAGACAAAATCTTTTTTTTTTTGTTGCCATTTTTGGATCTGCATTATGTCATGAGGAGGACGGGCACCTCAGGCACAGTAACCATATTGATCATCTATTTGCAAAGCATGCCCAATCAGAAGAACGTTTACCTTTAAAAGGGGGAGGGGCTAAGACCGCTTGTTTCAGACAGATGATGAGCTGAGGGACCCAGGATAAGATAAAGAAAGATTAGCTTGAACGGAGAATCATGCAAAGCTCACCTGGTGGAGTTAAAGCGGACAATTATGGAGATGGAAATGATCCAATGGGTCTTTAATGTAAATCCACCTTAATGTGTAACACTGGTTGGCTTATTTACCCACTCAACATGATTGTGAATGTTTGAACCCTGAATTTCACGCACACACTGACTGTGGGTCAGTTTTTAACTTGGTCAGAGAGAAAATGAATGAATAATCAGAAGTTTGAGAGAAGTAAGTGCTGCAGTAACGAAAGCTCAGCGGCTCACTCAGACTAACCAGTTAAACTTACTGTAACATCCTGATGTTAAACAGCAGCAGGCAGACAGCGAGTTTGGATAAAAGTCCTCAGTGTGTGTCATGTTTTCAACATTAAAGTCTGATTTATTTTATTCTGTCCAAAGACACACGAGGCAGTTTATTCTGATGCACTCACAGCCGAAACGTCACCACAGCACCAAACAGTGAGCTGAACAAAACTTCAAAATAAAATAACTGATTGGTATGTAAAGTGGATTTACGGTGGAAAGTTGTATAGAAACATTCTCTTGTAATGAGAGAACTTAGTAAACACTTCTTCCTGGGTTCGGTCCCCTTCAGGGATCACTATCTCCTCCTATCCCAGCCTCCTCTGCGGTCACACCAACCCTCTGCACGTCCTCCTTCACTACATCCATGAACCTCCTCTGTGCTCTTCCTTTCTTCCTCCTGCTCGCGCCATCGTCATCATTCTTTCCTATCAGCTTTCCCTTTGCCAGCCATAGTTCCTACATTTAGAGTCCCTGCTCTCACCTCCACGCTCCAGCCTTTCCTTCTCTCTCTCTGCCTCCTCCTTCTCCTCCTCTTCCGTCTTCCGCCGGTGCCCTGCTGGTCAGCAGCACCAGTGGCGGCCGTTGTTAACTCATGCCCCGACTGATCCGGTACGGAAAACTCATTCATTCTACCTAATTTGCCCGGGGTGGGCACCGGCACTGTGGGGGCAGAGCTGTGAAAGAATTTAAACATAAATTTTCTGGGGCTGAGAGAATGAAATCAAATCAGCAGAGAAAAAAAAATGAAACAATTGGATATAAATAAATGTGATAATCACATTTTTTTAGGATGTTTGAGCCTTTTTTAACATTTTAAACTGAACATTTATGATTTGATATCTGTTAAACAGGAGAACAGAACAACAGCAGTGACCTACTAACATGTGCTTTGACTCATCATGACTAAAAGAAGGACAATGTTGTGTTTTATGCCAAATTTCTCCAGTTCTAGGATTTCCCCAAATATTCAGGGGCCTAAAAGAGTCAGGGAAACGGGGCCTGAGTCAGGATTTATACTCATGTTGTTATTCTGTTTTCAGTCCGGTCAGAGAGAAGATCTCTGCAATCAGTGGGTGACTAAACGTGCCGTTCATATCAAAGACTTGTAATTCTAAATGTCTGTTTCTTTCACTCTGATAGATAAAGTACACTCAGACTATGGTGGCTTCAGTTTCAAACTTTAATCTCCCTGCTCGGAATAGTTTGATTTTTCCTCACGGCTGGACACATCTCTGATACCGACGATTATTTCTGATGAGCCGCAGCGTGCTGATCCGGCTCGCAGTACTGGTCTTTGCCCACTGTGTGGCGCCCTGTGTCTGTAGACTGAGCCCTCCTGACTGCAGCTGCTGCTTGAAGTCACTTGTGAATTTATGTTTTTAGCAGCAGTGTTACAGAACAAAGCAACATCTGTGTTTCATGCACGACAGATTATCCTGTTTATTATGAAGAATTAATAAAGTCATTAAAGTGAAAAAATAAAACGCAGGTAAAGGTGTGTTTATCTTTGAATGTTGGAGATCCGTCTTAAAGGTTAAAAGGAGATTTAAATGCGTATGTGTCTGTGCAGCGTATGTCTAAATGTGCGTTTAGTGCTCGTGTGGTCGCATCCCGCTCGTCCAATCATTGTTCTCGTAGGTCTGCCGCGGAGAACAGGCCTGGCAGCGGCTCTTAAGCCAGCTCCAGGATGGTTTGAAGACAGATGAAGGGTACTCGATGAGGGACTCTGGAGTTCTACGGTTACTTGGAAGCAGTTCCAGGGGGTCCATGGTGGAGGCCTCGGGTGTTTTTAAGTGAGTGCCAGGGCATTTGGAGAAGTTCCTGGGAGGGTGTGGGAATAAGCAAGGTGCATCTAAAGGGAGGTTCAATGAGCTGCCTGACGTGCAGGCTGGATTCCAGAGCCGTCAGGTTTTTCTAATGAAGATTGTTATAATTAAAGTTCAGGTCATTTTCAAAGGTTCTGGAAGATCCAGCAAACAGTCCTGCTTCTGAGAAGACACCGATGGAAGGAGGTAATGACCTCCTTCCATTGGTGCTCTTGGAGTTGTTAGATGAAGTTGGAAGAAATTCTACCACGTGCGTTTTCCAGGATGTTTTCTTGAAGATGTTCTGAAATTCCAGGCAGGTCCAGGTTCACGTGAAGCAGTTTTTTGGAGTGTTTTGACAATTGTGATGGTTTGAGGATGTTTGGGTGGTTATTAAAGTTTCTCAGGGGGTGTAGATGACAGTTTATCAGATGTGAGGGCTTTGAACAGTTTTCATTGTGTTTAAAAAAATAATTATAGAAGATATTGAGAAATTTTGTTTTCATATTCCAGGATATGCTGGAATTCAGGGTCAGCTCACTGGATTTTTTTCAGGCAGTTCTACGAGGGACATTTAGGTGATTTTTAAAGATTTGGGGATTTCTGTGTGGGAGAGAGGAGTTTAACTACAGGAGTATTTAAGGGAGGTCCTTGTCGTCTGGCGCTTTTTCTTAGAGGCTGGCGGTTCTTGATCTGTAGTTAATCGGCCTTTATGAGTCCCTGGATTGTTTCAGGTTTTCCAGGAAGGTTTCTTTAGCATATGCTGCAACTACAGGTGGGTGAGGTGCACCTGAAGCAGCTCCTGGTGCAGTTTTAGATCCTTGTTTGGATTTTAAGGGATGTCAGTTGACTTTTAAAGGTTTCTTAAGGGTCGTGGGGGTTTCAGCATCATATTTAAGGATTTCAAGGATTCCTTGAAAAGACTTCAGATTTGAGGGGCTGTTTTATTTGGCAGCAGGCTTCATTACCTTCAAGTAATATTAAAGAATCAAAAGCACCATCAAAATAAAACAAATTTACATTAAATGAAATTAATACTGAAAATTAAAAAACAGCTTTCATCCCCCACAACCTGTAAAAATGATTCTCAGGGTGGAAAAAAATAAATTACATTTATTATAGCGCCAATTTCGTTAATAAACCTGAAATTTTATTTAACATAAGGTCACCACGTAAGGCACATAGTTACAGGCTACATATTAAAGCAGTAAAATAATACTTATAATGAATATTTTCGCGAGCCTGTTGCCGTCTGGTTTCTAATCCGGCCCGTCTTCATCACCCTCCTCTTCATCGCCAACATGTTTGCAGCGTCTCATTGACTTTTTCTCTCCCTGCACAGAAGTATTTTTCCAGGCTTTCCAGACGTTTCTGTTTCCCTGGAGGGAGGCAGCGGGCTAAAGGAGGATAAATATTTAATCAGCGCTGCTCTGGAGTTTTTGCTTAATTAGAAGAATTCTGCTCCTGCCACGAAAACCAACAGAGATGACTGCTGCAGACGTCAGATCAGGCAAAACAGCGAGAGACGAGCTGAAAACGGTTATTACGGTTACCGTTATCATTATTATCACTGTTATTATTATCATTATTATTATCACTGTCGCCGGAGGAGGCGTGACAGTTCTTGGAGGTGCTTCTCTCTTTGACTTTGAAATCAAACACACATTTTAAAGCGGTGTGAAATAAAACAGCTTATTAGCGGTTTCCCTCCGGGTGTGTGTGTATGTGTGTGTGAGAGAGAAAGAGAAAGAGAGAGAGGGAGAGAAAGAGAGTGTGTGTGTGAGAGAGAAAGAGAGAGAGGGAGAGAAAGAGTGTGTGTGTGTGTGTGTGTGTGAGAGAGAGAGAAAGAGAAAGAGAGAGAGAGAGAGAGAGAGGGGGGGAGAAAGAGTGTGTGTGTGTGAGATAGAAAGAGAGAGAGGGAGAGAAAGAGTGTGTGTGTGTGTGTGTGTATGTGTGTGTGAGAGAGAAAGAGAAAGAGAGAGAGAGAGGGGGAGAAAGAGAGTGTGTGTGTGAGATAGAAAGAGAGAGAGGGAGAGAAAGAGTGTGTGTGTGTGTGTGTGTGTGTGAGAGAGAGAGAGAGAAAGAGTGCGTGAGTGTTTTTGAGCGCCATATGTCCGTGCGTAAAAA
>NW_024582578.1:476634-484527 GCF_018398535.1 Haplochromis burtoni
AGAGAGAGAGGGGGAGAAAGAGAGTGTGTGTGTGTGTGTGTGTGTGTGTGTGTGTGTGTGTGTGTGTGTGTGTGTGTGTGTGTTTGTGAGACACAGAGAGAGAAAGAGTGCGTGTGTGTTTTTGAGCGCCATATGTCCGTGCGTAAAAAGCGCACTTTGTTGTGGTATTTGCGTGCCGCCGTGTCGGTGAGGCTGCACGCGGGATGACAGAGGAGATTAATCCCGCGGGTTGGCGGCTTGTTATCAGGTTCGAGGTGAAACGCGGAGCGCGCGCGGGCCCGGAAGGTTCGGATGAAGCCGCGGCCTCGGTGCGAGGGCCGGAAGTGACGGCAGCAAGTGTGAGACGAGTGTCAGGTACCGGTGTACCTGCGTGGCCCGCTCTGGTCTCGCGCTGGTGTTGCTTTGATTCTTTTACTTCTTCAAACTTCATTTTTCACAGCGCGCGCGGCCCAACACGCGGAAACCCTTATTTGGCGCGCGCTTTGCAAAACAATGACGCAACGCGAGCTTTCAGCCAATGAGCAGCCAGAGGCGCGACCAGTATTCAAACGAGCGGCCCATATTTGGTGTCTGCCCCGCCCCCCCAGCTTCGCGTCGGTCCCCCGGGAGCTCCGGAGCCCCGGACCCCGGGAGAAGGAGCTCTCCGCCGGGACGGAGGAGCCATAAAGAGCCGGGGAGGGAGGGGATGAGATTCCTCGCTGCCCAATCCCCCTGCTCCCCCGGGAGCAGCAGCCTTCCTCGGCCCGGCCCTCCCTCTTGTTTGCTAATCATTTCATTTTACTCCTTTTTGAAGCGCTCGCCTGTTTTTTTATCCCACTTTTCATTTTTCCACAATCCGCGGCTGCTCGCCTCCCTCTGATCCCGGCTCTGCCGCTCCGTTCTCGCGGCGTCAGGCTGATTCTCCGCCGCCTCCTCTGAGATGCTCTCCCCGCTCTCCGCTCCTCTCTCCGACCGCCTTTAACTTCACACGGGCGCAGCTTTAAAGCCCGGACTGCTGCGAGCCGGGGCTGGGATCTAAAACAACCCCGGAGACACCCACAGGGATCCGGGGCTCTTCTCTGGATCAGGACCCGGTACTTTGGGGAAGCTCGCTCGCTCGTGTGCCCCCCCACCCCACCCCTCCTCCTCCCCTCCTTCCTCCTCTTTTCTCCACCTTAATCCAGGTGGTCCTTTGGCTTTTTGAGTGGCTGGTACAGGGAGGATTATTCTTCTTCTTCTTCTTTCGTGTTTCTGGTGAAGACAAAGCTCCCAGAAGGACACTTTGATGTTCTCCATCCAGGACAGCCTCCCCCGGGGGGCCCTAACCATGAAGGAGGAGCCGCTCCCCACCGGCATGACCCCGGTCCGCTCGTGGATGCAGGGCGCGGGGATTTTGGACGCCAACACAGCGGCACAGAGGTAAAAATCCCACAAAAGCACGCGGGCGACTTTTCGTGAGTGTGCCAGTGAGTGAGTGAGCGTGACAGTCTGGGAGTCCAGGTGAAGGTGGCAGTTTGCATCTTGCAGGATCTGAAAAGTGTCGCGCGCGGGGGGCAAAAAGAAAAAGGCAAAGTTAAACCAGCGCGAGGACGAGCCCCACGCGCTCCGCTCCTCTAAAACTTCAGAACGATAAAAATCCGGTTTGTAAAGTTTGACTTTGAGGTTCAGTGTGAGGTTCAGTGTGAGTCCGAGAGGCTCGGAGAATAAAAATGATCAAAGGCGGAAGCCTCCAAAATAATCAAACCTGTGGGAGCGCGAGGCGCTAAGCGCCTGGGCGCAGCTCCTCTCTGCCGGGGTCGGCTCCAGCGGCTGCCCGCCGCCTGCGCTCCACAAACCTCAGTGTGAAATACCGTCCACGGCTCCCACGCCGCGGACCAGAATACACGGTGCGCACACAGAGCGCGAGGAGGCTCGAAGCCGCTGCCCTGAGAACAGCTCAGAGAATAATTCTCACAATCACAGCAAACCATTAAAACCCAGAATTAATTTATTAATAATCCCGAATTACAGAAAGTTAACCCCGCGTGAAGGAAAATAACCCCGCGTGAAAGTGGGTCACAGGTTAAAGGAAGCCGAAAG
This sequence comes from Haplochromis burtoni, assembly GCF_018398535.1. Classification (NCBI taxonomy): domain Eukaryota; kingdom Metazoa; phylum Chordata; class Actinopteri; order Cichliformes; family Cichlidae; genus Haplochromis; species Haplochromis burtoni. Next base: position 478,693 of record NW_024582578.1, read on the forward strand.
CAGAAAGTCTTCATTTAAAATCACTTTGAAACGATTTTTGTGTTTTTACTATTTTTTATTTTCAGGTTAAATTAATTTCAAACTGCAGCTTTAATTTAACAACAAAAACACTCATTCATTTTTTAATTAAAATCTCGCTCTTACATTTTTTATAGTGACAGTTTTTACATTTAGGTTTTTTCACTAGAAACTCCACATTTTTATTTTTTTTCTACTGATTAAAACGCGACGCAGAATCTGAGAGTTTAAACTGCTTAAAGCATCTCCGGCTGAAATCTGACCGCCTCACTCAGATAAATCAATGCGCGCTTTTCAGCTTCAGGTTTAAATCACCTGAACACGAAGAGAGGAAAAAAATCCATCAGCAGTCTGAAGAAGCTCCACAGAAACCGCATCCGTCCACGGCGTGGGATGGCCTCTGACTCCCTGTAAACTTTAAAACATCTCCTCCTGAATTTGTTCTGTGGTTTAAATCCGTCCGAGCTCCTCACCTGCACACATAATCACTAACATTATTTTCTCAGCTCATCAAAACGCGTCAGTAAAAACATAAACACATGGGCTGAAGGATATTTGTAGTTTATAAATCCAAAATCTTCAGTTTAATTTTAGATTTATTAATAAAATACCAATTTTAGCTTTAAAATAAGGAAGAATGAGATCTGAAGACTAAAGTGTGTGAAACCTGCACAATAAATACATTTTGCATACCTAATTTTGCACAAAGTGAAGAGCTAAGCAGATATTTATGACAGATTTTTTTCAGACCAAAATACAGATAAAAAAATATGTATAAAATAAAATAATTTGCCCTAAGCTGCAGAGGAGGGAGATCTCTGCACTTAATGCATCCAGAGACATCAGATTAAAAAAAAGAAGTATTGCTGCACACAAAACTCCAAACTGCAGATTTTTAAAATGAAATCCATATTGCTGGAGAAAAGCTGAATTTTATTCCTGTTTCTGGCTGAATTTAAACAAAGAGCAACTCTTTGTGTTTTGAATTTTACACTCTGAGGACTTTGAGGCAAACGCTCCTCACGGATACTTAAACTCTCCTGCACATTAACGCTGATCCCGAGCGTCCGTCCTTCATCCCCACGTTGCTTTAATAACTGGATTCAGTGTTTTTGTAGCCTCGCCGTTTCCCGAGCAGGTGGATTTGAGCTCATTACACCGAGTTGCTTCTCTCTGCTCACGTCCTTTAACTTTCTAAACATCCCGCCAGCTGATCAGTTTAAGCTTTTACTGCCATTGTCTCGGCTTTAAATGTAGAAACTCTCAATCACACAGAGGAGAGGTCGCAGACTGTTTCTGCTGCTTTAAAGAAAATCTGGAATGACTGAAGCTGCACATTTGTAATCTTAAAGCAGCATTTAGAAGTGGAAGCAAATGGACTCAGATGTGTACAGCGTGGGAAAGTTCCCACACTTATTGTGCACACGTTAATCACTGCTTTCTTTTTGTGGATAATATTTAAACGTCATTCAGCAAAAGCTTGAAAGTGACAAAAGCCGGAACGATGAGGAGGAAAGAAAAGAGGGAGAAACCTCAGAGGGATCCTCTTCCAGGACGGACAGATGTGCAGGAGATGCTGTGTGTGCAGCGCAGACAGATGGACAAAGAGTCGAGTTTCAGAAAGAAGAGGCAGAGCGGAATAAAGCACGTCACACCTGAGATGATTCATATAATCTAACATGAACGAGGGTTTGTTTAATTCTGATGAGGGAGGTTAAATTCACTGCAGTTTGAGGGATTTTTAAATGTCAGGAACAGGACGAGTGATGGCAGGCACTCCAGCTCCTTCAGCCTCTCACAGTGGAAAGCAGTCAGCAATAAAACAATAAAAAATGATGATCTGAGGGTAATTTCCCCCAATAAAAACCTCACTAATTGTCCATCACCCGTGCAAGCGTAGCTAAAGCTGCACGTGCTCAAAGGACACGGGAAAGAAATGTGGCTGAGCTTAGCGGGTCTGAGATGTTTTCTAACATGACAGGAAACAGCGCCGCTGAAGCTCAGAGACACACGACCACACCAAGACTTAAACACGAGGAGCCAGTCAAAGCTCAAACAGCTGCATCTTTACTCCCGACAGAAATCAGCTTTAGACGCTTGACGGGAGGATTTTTATCCACACGTGATAATCTGATCACATCGAGAGAGGTTTCTGTATAAGACATGGATAAAAAAACACAAACGCAGACGAGCTAAACTGCACGTCTGCGTTAAAATCATTAAAACAGTCCAAACCTGACTGAAACATTTGTAAATGTCAGACAGAGTCCTCTCAGCGTCGTCTAACCCTCAACGACGAATATTCTCCTTAGCAAACATTTTATGCATTTAGATTTAGACCTTTATCGTAATGATTACATCTTTAAAATCTGATTCTTTATTTGATCATCGCGTGTCAGATGTCAAACCTGAGGAAACAAACAGCAGGTTTGGGGTGTAAATACGTCAAAAACACTCGTCCGTCTCAAAGCCCTCAGATTTCTGTGAAATCTCACACGGAGTTTGTTAAATTTTGGGTCAGAAATTGTTTTTTGAGCGTTCCTAGGGAAACTTCCAGCGCCGATAAAAAGCTTTAAATTATATTTAGACATTTATGATAATCATAAATCACTGAAAGGAGGGTTATCAGACAAAAAAAAAGAAAAAACACAGATCACAAAGAAATGTCAGAAGGACGATGAGTGTTGGTGAAATAATAATGCGCAGCAGATGAAGTTCTAATGTGAAGCAAAACATGAAAACACACCAGTGAAGGTTTCACCTGCACGGCCTCCAGGCTCGTTATCAGAGCCACAGTGGCTGCACGTGAACTTTCATTTGAGGCTAAAGGAGACGTGTGTGATCCCAGCAGTAACAGCAGAGTGATGCAGTGCGAGTTCAGCTGAAAACAAATGAGGTCAAACTTTAATTTTTTCGGCACATTTATATTTTTGTGTATTCAAAAAGAGAGAGCAGAAAGCGCTTCGGGTCGACTTGTGTTTTCATGTGTGTTGTTTTAATAAAAGCAAAGTTGCTCGACGGCGCTGCAGAGGTTGGGTTTTTTTATTAGTGCAAAGACGTGCAGATGTGAGGGGGCTGAAGCCTTTTTTCTGCTTTTACATTAGGAAACTAAATCATCAGCACAGGTTCAAAGCTGATCTCCGTTAAGTACAAACCTCAAGGGGACAAATAAGTACCTCGTGTTAAGGTTCAACAGCAGCACCTCAGAGGGAACGAACCCGGCGAGGAGCCGTTTAACGTGATTATTTGTAAAGTAAATCAAAGACGACTCGCTGCATTTAAATGTGAGTGTATCTGGAGCTGGTTTAAAGTTAAAAACCGGACTTAAATAGACTGCTGGACGTCAAGTTTACATCAGTTTCACTCTGTGGACTCTCAGTAACTCGTGTTTATGTTGTAGTTACGTTGATGTGAAAGTTATTCATAAAGGTCAAATAGAAAACAAGCAGCTTACGTTCGACTGGAAGAAAGAACGTCGTCTTTACTGGATAGAAAAGAGAAGTGGTTCAGCTTAGCTGTATATCTCAGACCGAGTCTATTTATTTATTTCTTTAACTCCTCGTTTCCTCTGCTGTGCATCCACACACGCTGAAATCTCACTGAGGTTTCTGTGGGTTTAAACCTCCTGTGGAAAAAGTGTGACACGCAGAAACGAGCTGCTCGACTCACGAATGAGATGTTTTAATTTTCCCAGACTGAAACCTGGACACGTGTGCATTAAACAGACATGTTTTCATCCGTAAGGACAACACGGTGTTATTATATGTAAAGCAGTTAACCCTTTACACAGCAGCCAGTCGTTTATGTAACGATGAGAGTTACAATGTGGTTTCTTTGTGAGGCATTTATCAAACTACTGTTCTAATCTCACCTTTGTTCAAGCAGATAAAAATAATCAAAGTTCTGCAGAAATAAAATAAAAAGTCAGGTTTAAAGACAGAAGAAAAAATGCAGGCATGAAAATAAGCTCGTGTGTAGAAGGCGGGGTGAAAAATCTGCAAAGGAGGTGATTAAATACACAATAAAACCTTGCAGTCCCACCGCCTGACAATGCAAACTTACAAACAGCACGATAAACTCACGTTTGGAGCTTTCTCTGAAATAATCAGCTGAAGTGATGCAGCTTAGCTGGAAGTGATCTGAGAGGGGTCAGAGGTCAGCTGGAAGTTTACCCAGCATCGTTTTGTAGATAAAAATACACCAGCGCTGTTTCCCAAAAACCCAAGAATGCAGTGAGTTAGAGGCGCATGTCATCATGGCGGCAGCACCGACGAGACAAAGAGAATAAACTTTGTTTCACACAAGAAAACACAAAAACTTTATGGATGAGCTGTTCCATTAGAAGTTCAGTGAACACCGTTTTAGTTTAAATTCACTGAAAGCAAAGCACGAAAAACACAAAGTGTATGGATCGCATGCAGTGAGGGTTACAAACAGGGCAATTAGATCACATTGGCTTTCATTAGTTCTTTAAAATGAGGCAACTTTAACGCTGTAAACTCATAAAAAGTGTTTTTTCTATCACAAACGCACAAGTGTGACCAGCGAGCATCCGCGTTCCTCTGGTTTGATTTTTAAAAAACTGAAACGCGGCAGACAGATTTTATTTTCTCGCTACTGAACGTCCAAAATGTTTGGAGATTTTTAACGATGGAAAATAATATAATAAGAATCATATCAACCATCATGCCAGAGCTTCAGAATAAAGCTCCGAATTCATGTTTTATTTTGAAGCCAGCCCAAAGTTTTCTTTATGTGAGGATGCGTCCTGTGAGCTGATGTGGTCAGGCTTATCGTGCAGGGATGTGATTGGACGCGTGAAGCACAGACACATGATGTCACTGCGTCCACATGCAGTCCTGTTATTGATCGCTTATTGGGACCTGATCGGGCTGAAATCAGGTCTCTCTCTGATTCAACAGCTGATCTCTAACTTTTCAAACGTCCTGCTTACCGGGCTGATTGATTTAACCTTCCAGTGACACGATCTCAACTTCAGTTTGAAAGTTTTAGGGGATGCGTTCTGATGTTTAATCTTTTTCTTCTTTTGCTTTCAGCATAAATCCTAAAATGTTATTGTTCTCAGATCAGTGAGAGAAACTTTCACATGACTGGAAACTAAAAAAGCTCTTCGTTCGAGGTAGTCTGCAGTGTTTTGTTGTTTTTGTAAGAAGACGTTTAGAAGCGCCGAGAGTTTTGAAAGTGTGGAGCTGCAAATCTGAATCAGTGAGTCGATCAGCTCCTGATCTGATCACTGAACAGCTGTAAGGTGTTTGATGCCGTGCATTAGGAAAAAAAAGAGGTTTGCGGTGCTCTCTATTGATTAAAAGGCAGAAAGCAATCACACGTTTCATCCTGCAGTGTATTTGTGTATTTAGATGTCTAATCAATACCTGCTGATCTGCGGCAGCCACAAGGGAAGGTCACGAGCTGTTCATGCAGGAGACAGGAGTTCATGCTTTTATTTTGAAATTCTGTTTCCAGCTTTTACACCTTTTTAATTCTGATGTTTAGAGGAAGGAAGCACACGTTCACATGATGTTTGGCTCCTGCTGTACGAGCGGGAGCAGGCAGGGAGGGAGGGAGGGAGCCAGCCTCCTGCTGAGGAGGAGGAGGAACAAACAGTGAAGAAGAGCCCGACTGTTGTATGGGCTCATCTGGAGAGATTTTATCGTGTTTCAGAATAGACGCCTTCCTGTTTTCACACTATATTTACTTCTAATCAGACCTCCTTTGCCATCATCTTAGAAACACGCCTGGTGAGCAGGTGAAACAGTGTGTGTGTGTGTGTGTGTGTGTGTGTGTGTGTGTGTGTGT
>NW_024582578.1:484547-532351 GCF_018398535.1 Haplochromis burtoni
TGTGTGTGTGTGTGTGTGTGTCTATATGACAGAAGTGTTCACAGATGAACTCCTGACCACAGTCTCACAGCAGTCCGTCATTTCTAACCATCCACTTTCGTGCTCCATCATCCAGCTCAGGAGATTGTCCCAAAGATGGGGCACGCTCCGGACAGGTCTGATTTATCACAGGGCTGATTTACGTTCAGGTACACCAGGAAATTCATATTTTCTGCTTTTAAAGCAAACAAATCTGCATATTTCAGGCTTATTTTAGCACCAGACACTGATTTTTATAAAGTATAGAAGTGTTTTTGGGATGTGTACTGTCTGTAGTAAACCTCCCACAGACTGAACCCCGTGTTGTTTCACCGAGTGTTTCAGTCTTATTCCGTCTGCGTCTGATGCAGGATCACCGTCACAGTCCAACACATCTGAGCTTTAAACTTTAAGTCTGGGAGGAAAACCATTTTTTAAGGAGGTTTCCATCAAGGGCGACTCATCAGTTTAGGTTTGAGCGTACCTGACAATAAATAACAAGGAAGAATGTGCAAAAACATCATCGTTATGCTACGATGATTTTTTTTTTATGTTATGATTTCACAGTTTGGTGGGACGGTTATCACAGGAAAGACTGAAAAACTCGACCCAGGTCTTTGAGTCTCGTCCAAACCTTAACCTCAGTTATTTGTCAGATCCGCTGTTTCTTAAACAAACTTTGGGAAGTTTCTAATGAGCGACAACTTTTAAACAGTCATTTCTAGAAACTCTGTAGAAGCTGTAACGATGAGGGGGGAGATTTTTCTCACGCTGTTGGCAGGTGTGTGTTTATAATGTGTGTGTGTTGGAGCTTCAGGTGAACAGATTTCCCTCGACCCTCCCTGAGAGGAGGAAACGGGAAGAAAAAAGAGCGAGCAGAGTGAGCGATCCGGTCCTCCACGCCCCGTCTTCGTCCTCTGGGGTGATCAGGGCGAGTGGAGGGGGAGGCGGGTGGCGGGTGAATAAACGTCGACATGGGGATTTCCCTCTTTGGCGTCATCCGTCATCAGTTCAATCATGGAGCGTTTGGCGTTCTGCTCGGCGGTCCCCCGTGGTGGGCGGATTGGTACTCGGAGACGGGCTGTGGCGTCTGGCAGTGATGGATTCTCGCGCTGAGAGACTCTTTTATCAGAGAGTCGTAACTCTCAGCGGCGACCGCAGATGATGAAGAGGTCAGCCGAGGCCTGCGCTCGCACACCTTTTTCTCTGTAAGGCTTTACTCTCTGAGTCTGGCGAGGAAAAATGCATTTCCTCCTCCTTCTCCTCACTTAAGTTAAACTCTGAACACCTTAAAAAACAGCCGCCGCTGTCTGTAAATCCTGCCCAGCACGCCGTCCTCCTGGAAGTGCAGTGGTAGAAACAAACGCCGACACTCTGCTGAATGTCAGCCGCCACGGGCAGCTCGGCTAATCACGGGAGGCGAGAAAGACAGGAAAAAAAGCTGCAAACAATTAACCCGAGAGGAGCAGGTGACCACGCTAATGGGCTCGGCCTGTGTGTGTGTGTGACAGGGTAAAGGATGTGTTTGGGAGGAAACAGCTGACTTCAGGAAACGTGCAGCTGTGTTAGCTCAGCTCTCATCCATCCTCAGCAGGGGAGGTAAAATATTAAAGCATCACAAGAAGACGTCTCTCTTCATAAACCCAAAGCCAAACTGAACTCTTGGAAGCGGCTTCTTGACCACAAAAGCTCAGATTTACAGAGCCCCGAAGGCACCGCGCAGACCAGAGTCGATGAATAAATGAACCGTTTCTTTCCCCCAGAGGAACTGGAGGAATGCACCTGAACGCAGCACGCATGACGTGGTCCAGAGAGCAGTGAAATCTACATGTGGACCTAAAAGTTCTGATTTTCAGACCAAAAATCCTGAAATGATGAAATATCTGCACATCTCATACTTCACTGTATTTGGAGCCGATTTATGAGCGGGTCTCGTAACCCGACTGGTGCTCGGCTTTGTACGAACCCGCGCACGTCCAGGTTATAAAATTAAGTTTTACTCTCTGAAAGATCCAAACGGCCAAAATGTAAATTGTCTGATAACTCGGAAATCAACAGTTTTGCATTTTTCTTATTTAAAAACTGGAACCCTGAACGCACCAGTGAGGACAAACATGAAAAGTTTTGTTTAAATCGATTACTTTCGGGGTTCAAAATTTCAAGTTTATCTGTTTTTTCTTTCTGTTAGTTTTCCATACATACGTGAATTAAACTGGAATAATTACACCAAAGTTCAGACAAAGTTTTTAAGCAGTTTGTTTAACAAATCCCTTCTAAAAGAACCTGTTTCATACTGTATGCACACAAATATCCTTTTGTTGTCATTTGTGAATTGCCTTAAAATGATAAATAGAGGAGCTCCTGGTAATCAGATTACCTTGGTCAACCAGGAATACTTAGAAATTCTTAACCTTGAATGCGCAGCACCAACTGGATTAACAGATGATGCTTTTATCCACCAAACTCCATTTAAAAAAAAGAGCTGTTTAACTTTTCGTGTAACACTCTCAGTGCGTGTGTGTGTGTTGGTTTGACGTTGTAAGGTAAATGTTAATGATTTGGTTGTCGACCGGTTGGTGATTTTAATCCTGTTTGTGTTTTTTCTTTTTATTCGTGCTAATCGAAGGTGAAACTGCAGAACAAACAGCTGCAGGTCGGATTTTGACGTCCGTGAAATCTCGTCTGCTTTTACACTTAGATGCATTTTCACACATTGAACACCTCACAGAATGCACTAATTAGCACGCGTACTCCTCTCACACACACACACACACTTGGTCAGAAGTGTGTGTGCAGAAGCCCCTCAGCTTAAAGACTAATTTGTTGGTAATTGCAGCATGACAGGAGCAGCCATTCCAGCATCGAGCCACCGTTTCCCCGAGCCAGTCGCCCTAATTAGGAATGACACACACTATTAAGGTGCATAAATGGAAATCAGTCAGCGGGCGTTTCCTCCCTGACGGCGCCCGCCACCGCCGTCGAACCCACAGCAGACCGTCACTGCACCAGAAACCACCCACAGTGCATTTCTCACGGCGTCATCATTCTTAAACTGAGAGGAAGAGTAGGTGGAGTTCACGTTCAGTAATCTGATTACTTTTAAATTATCATTACTCTGTGCAAAGTATAAAAAAACAAGTTGCACAATTGATGTAAAATAGGTGGTTTTTACCATGGAGTTTGGTGGTGGAGCTGAGATCGATGAATATCTGTCCAGCTTTGTCAAAGTTACACAAACTCACAGAGTTGCACGGGTGGCTCAACTCACAGTGATTTATTTTAGTGTGTTGTTAAATTCTCGCTCTTTGCTCTACCCTCACCGTACGCTCCACAGCGACGCTCCACAGCTAGGACAGCAGCTCATTGACTCCGTGTGCTCCTTCAGCTCTTTGCTCCAGCAGATGGGCTGAAACTGTATTTAGCGTGTGCAGACTGCATTTTATAGGCAGTCTAACAACTTAGGTAACATTAGAGCAACACAAAACTTGCACATGCATGTATTCCAATTATTCAGTCGTGCAGATTATGGGAATTTTCTGGGATAAACGGCAAAACAGGAGGCGGCCCGGAGATGGTTTTAAAATACAGGAGAAACACAGGAAGTATGGGAGAGCTGGCAGGTCTGCAGATTTCTGTTTTATGAATCGCAGCTTCAGATGTGTGAAACGATGAATTTCCTCTTGGTGCTGAGACGTAACATAGCTGCTCCGATAAACGAGAAATGTAAACTTAGTTATAAAATCTAAAGTTAAAATATTTAATATCTACATGCACGGGACTGTGTGGTCACTGTACGTCCACAATATATCATTTGAAGTGTCGTACTGATCTGAGTGTTTTGACACTGTTTGCTTTCCATACATACCTGTGTTTACTCAGAATAATTAAACCTGAGGATCGGGAGGGGAGGGGGCGTTTGAAGATATGCTCTCAGCGCAGAGCTCGCTTTGCTCTGATGCTTTCAAACTGAATTTTTGTCCACACGAAGACGGACACGTGCGATCGCGCTCAGACGACCTGCTGGCCATCTCCTCGCCGCTTTTCAGCCTCGACTCATTAGTTCATATTACACGGCTAATAAGAGCTAACCGAACAGGTGTGTGTGTCTGTGTGTGTGAGAGAAACAAAACACACACGTCTGATTGGGTAAATGTATTCATGGGTAATTGTGCAACCTGCATAAATCAGCACACACACACACGCGCACACACACAGAGCAGTGCACAGGAACAATATGTGCATATTTTAACAAGCCGAACTCAATATCCACAGCAATTAGAGAGGAGCTGCTGCGTGTGTGTGTGTGTGTTTCTGCTAATTACATTCATTCTGGGCGGCTGCACAGGATGAGATTTCTGTATGTTCAACAGTAACGTGCTGAAAGAAGAAGGTAACCAAACAATCTGTTTTCTGACCTCACACCTCTGAAGATGCACCTCACCTGCCCGTTTGAGGAGGCCGACGCCGCGTCGTTGTTAAAACTTCACGTGCGCGTGTGGGGGTGTGTGTTTGCGTCCCTGCCTGCTGTTTGACAGCAGACCGTGCTCCTGGTGAAAGCAGAACCCTTGAATTGAAAACGAGCTCATCAGGATAAAATGATGTGTCTGTGATAAGTGTAGATTTGTGTAGCGAGATTACCTGAATGATGATTCAGCTAGCTGCTGTCGATGCTACCTGTAACAGCTCCCCTCTACATGTTACTGATGAGCGCGTCCTCGGGTTCCCATCAGCCTCGGCTGCTCTCCGTTTTTACCTGTGATCAGCTAATGTGCTAAACAGGAAGTAGGAGCCGGGTCGCAGTTTGGATTCAGAGCTGACAGAAGTTACTGCTGCTCCTGCTGTGATGAGATTACCGTTCAGTGTGTGTGTGTGTGTGTGTGTGTCCTGTCAGGATGTGTTTGCTGTGAGTTTGTTTCCAACTGAATCAGATTTAAACATCCACCGTTTATTTGATTAACATGCTGGCAGCCAGACAGACTGTGTGCATGTGTGCGTGCGCGCTGTACGGCTCATTAGGCCTGTGTGATGTGTGTGTGTGTATTTATATGTAAGTGTGTGAGGCAGCAGGCCACACTGGTTAAAGACTCAAACAGCGGTCACACTCCATCTCCTGTTTGATTAATGTCATGGTGTGTGTGTGTGTGAGATTTATTTTCCAGCTTGTGGAGGATTCGCAGTACCCGGTCTGATCATGAAAGCGTGGCTCTGAGGGGCCCGGTGGTCCTGCATCCAGAGCTATGTTTAAACAAATACACAAAAAACTCATGAAGACAAAACAAACGGAGGGACACAAAGTGTGTGTAAAGAGAAAGAAAACCTGTACAAAATGTGCAAAATAAAAAGAAGCAGATATAAAATTACTGAAGGACACACACACCTACAGCCAGGGTGTGTGTGATGGCTGCATGTCAGGTGTAAATGTGCCTCATGGTGGCAGCACAGTTTGTGTCTCCTGCTCACTTTAAGGTTGATTTATTCTGCTTTTCCTTCTTTACATATATGTCGTAATCTCCAGTTCCAGGGTGGATGTTCAGATTACATGGTGACAGATTCAGAAGTCATAGAGCGGTCAGACTAAACACCCCATCTCTAATATGGTCATCTCAGGCACAGAAGCCCTGCCTACCTGATCTTCAAATCTTGTGTTTATGAGGAGCTAAAAAATGATCAATGGCACAAGTGCCAAAACCTGCAGTTCCTCTAACGTCCACCAGAGGCTCCAGCAGTGAGTCAGTCCCCACAGACTCCCATGTTAAAGTTTTACAGCCTGATACACAAACTGTCTGGTCTCTACAGTGAGAATTTAAACTCACCTGTTTAAATGGTATGATGGCTTAAAATGTGCGTTATTAGGAGCATGGCCTCTTTGACTGACAGGTGGATAGTGACACAGGTAGCTGTAGCTGCTAGCTGTCTGCTAGCTTCACCTGAACTGGACCTCTGGACCGGGCTCTTACTGCATCTGACTAATACTATGGCTGCTGTAAGGCTACTGTACTAAAAGGGCGATTAGCAGGTATCTGAGTCTGTGAATCTCCCATATCATCTGTGGAAAAGTTATAACTTCATGGTGGCAGCTCAAACTTTAGCTCTGTGGCTTTAAAATGAAACTAGTCAGTTGGGTCACAGGTCGAGCTTTTATATAAATTCTGCATTAGAGTCAAATATAAGATTAATAAGGACAGTTCGGTATTTAACATAATTACCTGTAAATGAAAGGCGGTGACTGAATTTGAAAGGAAGTTGCGCAGATTTGCAGAAGTTTGGATGAGAGGCGAGTTTCGGCGGTGCTTGAATCCCAGAGAAGGAGAGACGGAGGTTTAACTCAGCCACCGTGAGCGTGGATATGAACTGACTGCTCCCTGCACCGGCTGTCTTGCTCAGTAATTGTTTGCAGAGCGCTCAACACGACTCCTGCTGACCTTTAATTTCAGACTTTGCAGTGGAAACGTGCAGATCGGCGGCCCTCATTTGCCTCGTCGTGTTTGTTCTCTCTGTGTGTGTGTGTGTGTGTGTGTGTTTATTTATTTATTTTTCTCCTCTCTGCCTGTTGGCGTGTGATTTACACTCCGGGCATGTTCGAGCGAGCTGTGTGCCATCGATACTGTTTTTATTACACCTTGTGCCAAGTGCTAACAGCCGGATACGGGCGGCGCTGACGAGTGGATGCAGCCGCAATTAGCATAATTGAAATAATAATGCTAACGAGCCTTCTGAGTGGAGGCAGAGCAGAGAGGAGAGGGTGGCGATCGGCTGCGTGGACGGGCCGCTGCAGATCATTGTGTGTAATTGGGATAATGGGCTGGTTTAGTGGTGGAAGCGATGCTTTTGATGGCGTTCGGGATGAAACAGGTGCCAAATTCACCAAGCCGCTTGTCTCGGTGTTTGTTTGCTTTAAAATCCACATTTATGTCAGCTTCACAGCGATATTAAACACCAGCAGGTCTGCAGGCTTTGGGTTTTATGACTCCAAAAATGTGCTTTTATTTAAGTTATATCTGAGAAAAGTGTGCAAACGCCCCAACGACTGAAGTGATTCGGGCCTCATCTTGGTGCGTGATCGCACAGGACGCCTGTGTTCAGAAACGGACTCGATACCAGGCTCTGTTTTAATGTTGTGGCTCATCAGTGTATGTTTAATTTACCCTGTCATTTGAAGTCAGAGGTAACCTGTCCGTAGACCATCACTTTCCATCACTGATGAACTTCTGGAGTTCATCCAGGTCCAGATCAAGGAACATGTTGCTGTGAGAGGGGCAAACGTTTCAGATGTAACTCCATAAAATATCACAAACTGATCCAGATCCAAGAGTGGAGGAAATCTCTACCCTTATTCTATCAGGTTTTCAGAGATCACAGCAACCAGGAGACAGAAAAATGAACTATTGACATTAAGCCCATTAACACCAAAGGCATCAAAAGTGCTTTTACTGAGAGTTTAACAAACCTTTGAATTCGGCCCTTTGCCTTGTTGGCTGCTGGTCTGTTGGAGACTCTGTCCCTCAGTGATTGTTGCAGTTTGACTGTTTGTGAGCACGATTACTCTAAAAGCTTTGGTTTGCATGGGAATGACTTGGAGCTGCTGCTCCATGCTGAAAGGAGATATCGGAAGTAGTTAGGGAACGAGGCCCTGGGACAGACCCAAGACTTGCTGGAGGGATCATTTCATCCCCATCCGGTACCAACAGATCGCTGCCCCTCCTGTGCCTGGTTTTGTTAGAGTTTTCTTCCTGTTAATAGGAAGTTTTTACTTCCCACTGTCGCCAAGTGCTGCTCAAAGTGGGTCGTTTGATATTTGGGGTCTTTACCTTATAATACAAAGCGCTTTGAGGTGACTGTTATGGTGATTCGGTGCCTTATAAATAAAATTGAAGTGGATTTAATTTATTCTCTCCTGGCTGGGAAAGCCTGCTGGGGAAAGAGGGTTTCTGTGCTTTGGCTTCTGCCTCCATGACCTGGAGACCAGACTTCACAAGTGAATGTCCACTGAAATACAAGCAATCGGTACTATTATCAGGAACTTGGGGTCCAGGAAATTAAATCAGACTCAGTTTTCTCCATCTTCATGTGAAAACTGACAGATAATCGGTTTTGTTTACTGACTCGTATCAAACACGGAGCCTGTTTGTGGGCTTTCGATGCTGTTTTATTGTTGAAAGATTTATTTTTTTCACTGTGTTTCCAGCGTAGCTCCTGTCAGGTGTATGAAAATAGAAACATGGATAAAAACAGATGCTTGTGGAGTTTTTTCCTTCTCTCGGGATCTCATTGAAAATATCTGTCGGTGAACGTGTTGAAGACTTGCTCGCTGTGATTCCTCTCGGTGTTATTTTTACTTTAACACTGTTGTGTTTTCTGACACTCAGCTGCTCTTATTCCCACCGAGCCCCCCTTAAAACCTGACCGACACACACCTGAGCTGCTCCTCCTCCTCCTGGAGTTTCTCTGCAGACTCTTCACTCGGCCAAACGCTGCGAGTTGGAGGAATTAGCTTTCAACAAACTGGCCTACAAATGAGGCATTAAGCATTGGTAATGGGGGTGCAGAAAGGTCATGGCTGTATTAATCTGCCGTCTGGGGAATACACCCGTGAGCCGGGAAGCTCGGAGACCGAGAGAGAGCACGGGCGAGCTTCCAAAAACAAACCCTGAGCATGAATAAATATTTATCTGTGCCCCGGCGATCATATTGATCATAAAGCGTTTTAGGAAACAAAACGAGCAGGAAAATGAGATTGATGTAAAAATATTCAGCTGCTGTTTGGAGCGTCTCCCCCTCGGACACATCGCGCTTCTGTGGGCTGAGAGCAGAGGTCTGTTCCTGCTGGAGCATTGATTTTATTTCAGGATCAACAAGGATTTTTTTTTCCATACCAAAATAAAATCAGCCGCTGACACTGTTGATGTTTTTGCAGCTTTCACACTCAGTTAAAGGCTTCCTCAGATTCTGGAGTTTGGAAATCAAAAGCAGGGTGACCTCTGACCCCCAGCCGGTGGTTGTTTACATTATGATAATCAGCATTAGAAGCAATACTCTCGGTAATGATTTCATTTCTGCCTCCCTTTTTATTGAAATGTAACAAAAAAATAATTTAACATAAAAATTTATTTGTTCTTTTGTTCTTTAGAGTTTAATTTGCTGCCTTTAAACTCATTTATTTAACCTCTTCCTGCAGCAGCAGTTTGTCATGTGACTTTGCATCTCTTTATTTAATGTTAATGAAAGCAGAGGAGACGCCACATCACAATATCTGTAAAAGCAAAGATTAATTATAACCTTGTGAAGGCCAGAAAACTCACATCACCCTATTTTTTATTTATTTATGTGTCCGGGTTTATTTGTAAAACCTTCTAAATCTAAATAATAAAACGGCAATGCATACCACAGCGTCTGTGATTGGTCCGCTTTGTGGTAACGTTGCGTGTATGACACTGTGTGATGATCAGCACAAAGACATGGTCGCTGATGTCGTATCAGGCGTGTCGTTCCCAGTCAAAGCATCTCCTGCGTTGGATTAATGTTTTTTGTTTTCCCCCAAAAACTCCTGAGTGATCGTTCTCGCTGTCTTTCACAGCGACTAATCTAAACCACGCAGCAGCACATTAATGACTAACCTCACACTGATCATGTCTCGTGTTTTCTTGGCTTTAGTTTGGTCCATTTTTGGCATCTTCTTCCTGTCATATGATGGCGTTTGTCCCTGACCAATAGTTTAACCGTCATCCTTCGTCTTCACTGTGCTAATGTGTTCATATTACACTAACTATAGCTCTGTAGCTAGCCACCAGGTTTCTCACCATTAACCATCACTGCTGTACATTTTAGTTCTTTAGAAATACTTTGGACAGATTACGGTATATCGTCATACATGGAAGCTAGCTAGCTAACTGCTTACTAACCTCCAACTGCTAAGTTGACATATAGGACATGGTAGTAAACACATGAAACCGGTTACCTTGACATCCGGATCTTGGATTGTCCACTAGTGACAAACCGCCACCTTCAAAGGGAAGCACTCTGATTACAGAAGAAAGAACCAGTTGTAAACCATTAATGTTGTTTTCAGTAACTGAAGCCACTTGCCCAATGTTCACACATGATTATGTCCACTCTGAAGATTTGGAATTCATTTCATTTAATTCTTCTGTTGTTGAGCTTTTATTAACTCCAAGTCGAAAATGATCATCCCACTTTTAAGGTGCCCACCACAGCAACACGGGCCTATAAATCAATAATCAATTCACTGTGCTCCGTGTGCGAGTTCCAGATTAGTGTGTGTGATCCTGTTGAGTTGGAAGGTAACGTTTTCTTTCTCTGTTTCAGTGGGGTTGGTTTAGCCCGAGCTCACTTTGAGAAGCAGCCTCCATCCAACTTGAGGAAGTCCAACTTCTTCCACTTCGTGCTGGCGCTGTACGACCGTCAGGGTCAGCCGGTGGAGATCGAGAGGACTTCCTACGTGGACTTTGTGGAGAAAGACAAGGTGAAAAGATTTTTTATTTCTTCAAGAGTCTTCTTCAGATTTTAGGTGTTTTTTTTTTTTTAATTTACATCTTTGAGAGGAAAAGAAGAGGTCAGGTTTTTAGGCTTAAAATTCTAAAATACCAGGAAAAGATCTAATTTGTAGTAAATGTTCCTACCTTTCATACATCAGAGGCCCATGTCAGGTAATGTCCCCTTAATTCTTAATCTTAAGCAAAGCTCTTATAGAGAAAAAATGAAGGAAGAGAACAAAGGATGAAAACAAATCTAACAGGACTATAAAATAAAGCAGGAAACATGTTAATGATTAACAGTAAATAACAAGAGCCCAGTGCATGTGGTCAGAGCAAGACTTACAGGGAACGATTTTAAAGTAACACAGAAAGCGGTCCAGAGGTATTTTGAATTTTGAATCAGGTATTGTTTTATGTTTTATTTTGAAGGTTTAACTCTGAAAACTGCCATGGTACTTTTTTGTAGTCAGACGTGACCATATTTGGACGAGAGGGTAGAGCTAAGTTAGCAGCTAAGGCTAGCTAGCTTAGTTAGCAAGCTTCATTCATAGCTTCACACTCAGAAACAGATACCTGCTAATCAGTATCATCCAGATAAAATCTTACAATTTCTCTAAAACTGGAACTCAGGCTTCTTGGACAGTCTGTTAGTACAATTAAACGCACAGCATCATTTAAAGTTCGACATTTTAACATGCGAGTCCGTGGAGACTGGCCTTCTGCGGAAGCCTCTAGAGGACACTAGGGGAACTGCATCTTTTGGCATTTTCATTAGTTTTATTTTTTGATTTTTAACATTTAAATTACACCCATTGAGCTGGTGATCCAAATCTGTGATGTCTGTGTTTTCTGATCTCATGCTGCCCTGTCAGCTGGATACAGAAAACCTCAGTTTTAATGTGACTGTTGGGTTTAATGAGCCCCAGTAACAACAATGAAATCCTGCTTATGTGGAACTTCATCTGTAAGACGGGTCCCATGTTGAAAGAGAATGTTTTGGCAGTTAAAATGAAGTGTAAATATCCAAAAATACACAAGTTTGGATCTGTTGTTGACAATATACAGAAAGTACATGAGAATCGCTTCCGCTGCTAATAACACTGGTGATAATCATAATAACATCCCGACAGGTTTGTGGGTGTTTGTTCTTTGATCGGCTGCCAGCTGGCACCATATTCTCCTCTCTACCCACTCGCTCACCTCACCTCTGCTTTGACCTCGAGTCTCTCGCCCTGATACCCCCCCCCAACACAAACACACTGGGACTGAGCCAACACTCCCGGGCACAGTTGGCACCGAGTGGCCGACCAACGCAGGCTGAAAGGAGGGAGAGCGAGGAGGGGAGGCAGGATAAAAAAGGGGAGTAAAGGTTGAAAGAGAGAAGAGAAGAAAAAGATAGGAGGAAAGGTCAAGACAGAAAGGAAAGGAGAAAAGAGGCGGATGGATGGAGAATAAAGGATGTTTTTAACTACAGAGGCACAGATTACCTGACAGTTAAATGCATGTTTAGGCGTAATTAGAAATAAAACCCTAAACTTTTCCTTCGCACAGGTAAGAAAGTGATCAGAGCTGTGGAGGTCAGGTATGGCATCACCTGTCCTGCCGACGAGACCTCCAAAAACATTTCAGAGTAAATTTCAAAATAAAAGCTTAAACTCAAATCTGTTATTTTCCTCATAAAACAGTGATGCTTGGATGCAAATGATGGGTGTGAAATGCATTCTGGGACGTGTCCTGATAACACAGAGCATGAACGTCTTCTAATCTGACTTTATTGGAGCTTTGTGTTCGTTTCAGAGGAGCATAGGGATCAGAGAGGTCAAAGGTTACAGGGAGTGTCATTCAGCTGCTAGCTTAAATTAATTTCAGCTTATTGTTTTTTGTGTGTCGTTTGGTTTTGATTTGCTTGGAGTCTTTTGCTTTTAGTATTTGGTGTGTTGCACTTGACCAAGTGTGTAAACACCTTTAACTGAGAGATTCTGGTTAGACTGTGGTTTGGTGGCGGTGCAGACTCTTTTTTTTTTTTAACTTTTACATTGCTCTTCCTTACTCTTTGACAGGAGCAGAAAACATGAATAGCAGGCTAATATGATACCTAACAGCTCTAATATTTGGGAAAAGGACCATGGGTCCTCTGGACCAGCTTTTGTTGACAACTTGTCATGTTTCACAGCTCGGTGAGCTCAGCAGAGGCGTCCTTTTAGTGGCTTTTACTTCAACACATCATCAATCATCATCTGCTTTTCTTAGGATTTCTAAATAACCTTTCTGTAATACTTGTTTTTGTGACAGGTATTACATGTCAAATGCACAGTCAGGATGGCGTTGTTTAACGTGTACTTTGTGTTTTTGTGACAGGAGTACAACGGCGAGAAGACCAACAATGGAATCCACTACAGGCTACAGCTCCTCTACAGCAACGGTGAGCCGAGTGTGTGAATATGCCACTGATCTGGAATCAGAGGTGGAAGTCTGTATAAAGAAAAAGGGTTGAAAATGCTTTCTGTAAGCTGTAAACATCCTGCTAGCGAGTCATTTTTGAAGGTAGAAAAAGAAAAAAATTACAACTTTTTCCTCACAGATTTACTGTCAGAGTTTTTCCGTTGCCTCCTCCTGTTAACTGAACCCTGAAGAAGATTTTCCTGTTTTTGTTTAGTCCGTTTGTAGCTCCTGACTCTGAACCAGGGCTTCTTCATTAGGACTGGTTTCCAGTTGCACTAAACCAGTTTGCAGAAAACTGCAGTGTCTCTTTGTTTCGGGTCCAGGTGTCTCTTGTGTTGGATGAGGCTCTGGTTTTTTTCTCCTTTATTTTTCTGAACAGACGAAGTTTTTAAACCCTCTCGGTGTAACTGCAGCTCACAGGCTCCTGGTATCCCAGACTACTGATATCTATTCAGAATAGAATCGCTCTCAGGCCGACTCAGATTTCAGTGTGAACACTAAGTTTAGCATCAGGACTTCACAGTAACCCAATCCACACAGCAGACTAATTAATGACTAACTTCGTGTTTTGGATGGATCAGAGGTTCTTTGGCTGAAGTTTGGTCTATTTTAGCATTTTACGTCAGTGCTGTTTAGTTTTAAAGCAAAAGTCCAAAGTTATATCAGAGCAATAGAGTTTAGTTTAAAGAAATCCTTCAGTCAGATTAGGTTGTACCATCTGTAGAAGGGACTAGCTAGCTCACTTCCTGTTAATGTCTAACTTTGCTAAACCTTGTACATCCTGTTTTTCAAAAAGCCACATATTGATCAGTTTATTGGAGCTGAAAGAATTTGGAGTTTGATTTTAGGAGTGTTTGAAGCAGGAAAGAGTTAATGAAATCAGACCAGAGGCAGAGAGGATGGTTACAGAGGTGGTAGAGACAAAGACAAGAAGTAAAAAACAGCAGGAACAAACGGGTTTAATAAATCCCTCTTCTGATTCATCGTTCTTTGTAACATTTACGTAGGCAGAAGGCTGTCACGTACTTACGGTAAGCGTGACGGCGACGAAATTCAGTAGATCTAGTGCAAGTGAGACAATCATGTTGCAGAAAGAAGCGTCTGCCTTTCGCAGCATGTAAAAAAGCTACAACGAAAGCACTGATGATGCAATCTGAGGTCAAAGCATAATGGAAATAATGCCAATATTTCTGCTAATTCTCAATGTTCGTGATGAGTAATGAAGGCAGATGTGAAGCAGCCCGCTCTGCCAGCATGCTGCAGGTTGTTTAGGTCCAAGTCCAAAAACCCATCAATAATATGTTCCTTACACTGGAGACACATTTGCATGTGCTGTGCTCTTAAAGAATGACTGACAGCATGAAATTAAAGCCGAAGTGAGACGTTTTTAAATGCTGCTGCTGCTGCAGGTCAGCCGAGTCTTTGTTCAGGCTGCATTTTAGATTTGCAGTATTGATTGATGAAGTCGAGTTAATGATCGCTCTTTCCCACAGGTGAAACTGTCTGTGTTGGTTTGCGGTTGAACTTTTCCTGGATGATTTAGAGTTTAGAATTAGCAGAGATGGAATTTATATTAAAGGTCACCTCACCGGAGTTAGAGTTTAACTCAGCTGTGCACTTTTAAGACTGCGAGGCTGGAAAAACTTTTTCATTATCAGCACGCGGAGCGGCGGACATCTGGAATATCTGAGCTCTGTTTTGTCCATCGGTTGGTGGTGGTGGTGGTGTGGTGTGGTGTGGGGGAAGTGGAGGGATCTTTTGCTGATTCAAAACACACAGCTCGCCTTTGTGCTGGCACGAGTCCAGAGCTGCAGGAGGAGGGCGGCCGTAATGCTCTCAGACCCCCGCAGAAACGCCAGATAAAGTGGGACATAAAAGAGCGTTTTCTTCCAAAGGGGGATAAATCACTCTAATATGAGTCGGCGTCGTCGGATTAGCATCTTACAGAGGTAATTGACCTCATCTGCAAGCGGGACGGATAGCCGCCATTTAGGCTGCAGACTGCTCAGCGCTCAGCCGCAGAGCGAGGAGTGAATCATGTCAATTAGAAAGCAGAGGAAGCTGCGAGCAAACGGCCCGCAAAGCAAGAAGTAGAGGGAAAAAAAGCTCAAACGCACAATACAATTAGAGCTGCTCCGCCGCTAACAGGTGTTCCTTGCAATTTACTTCCTCCACCCCATGTCGTGTTTGTGTCACATTTACGCCCGGATGCATGGCTAATAAAAGACAAGCAGCTCTGATTGATATTTAATTTGTCGGAGAATGAGGATTCCTTGTTATCCTTGAGGAAAAAGGCGGCGGGGGGGCCGGAGAAGGCGGCCTGGCCCATAAATAATAAACAGCTCTGGAGCAGCGCCGCTGTTTGTTTTTGCTGAGGGGTGTGAGCGACGCCGGGGCGAGACGACAAGAGCGCTAGAAAACACAAATACACAACCAGGACATGAATCGGAACAGAATTCATTTACAGCACGTTATCAGGAATCAGATCCTTTGTTGGGGGGCGGATTAGCATAAGAGGCAAACGCGGGCATGTTGATGACAGTAATTTATATCTGAACTCTGTGTGTGTGTGTGTGTGTGTGTGTGTGTGTGTGTGTGTGTGTGTGTGTGTGTGTGTGTGTGTGTGCTCATGCTTCTCTCTGTGTGTTTTTCAGGCATCAGGACAGAACAGGATCTCTACGTCCGGCTCATAGACTCCATGACCAAACAGGTGAGATAGCGCACGCACACCTGAGCTCTGATTCACTCATAGTGTTTACATCAGAGTGAGTTTGTTTTACACACCTTCACATGTCACAGCGGCGTGTTTTAAATGTCACACAGCGTGTTTCTGCACAATGACGTGCAGCCTCGAAACTGCCTGGATCGAGCCCCAAAGCCCAGATTAGTTTGACTGAAATAAATCACAACTGGGAAATATTTTAGTGGGCTTGAATAGTCTTACAAACATCAAGCAAACAGTTGCATTGGAGTTTTAGAGTCGCTCTATTTCCTGGTAGTTTACGGTGAGCAGAAGAAACGTCTCGTGAACACGACTCAAAATACAATCTTTCAGAGTCGTTTGATATTTTTCGGGAAACCATCTTAACCAATCAGAGCCTGTCTTCTGGCTGTTTCTAAATATTACCTATAGAAGGTTGGTAACCCTTGTGTTGTCCTCGGTTCAAAAATGGTCCCTAGGTGAATGGCAGACAAGTATATGGGAATCCCGAGGGTGACACAAGGTTATTAATATCTGTAGATTTTTGTACTGGTGTCTCATTTCTGGCTTTGAAATTCATCCCAAATACAGTTTGAGTTGTATTTTTGAAGCTATGATGCAGATCTTATAGAGGTAAAACCCTTTGAGGGATTCCTGGATCGACTCCAATACTGAATACCTTAAACTGTGCCATTTTCTTGCAAGTCCTTCCCAAACTTTATGACCAATCTCGGTCAAAAATAGACAAACTAAATAAATCAGATAATATTGTCAGAGGTGGTAAAAAAAAAAAGGGTGAAAACATACATCAAATGAAAAAAGAATTAGTGGGCAAAGAACAAAGTTGAGTTGTCAGAGTAAGAATACTGGAGTAGGTCAGACGAATGCGTTGGATCGTTGAATGTTCCATGGATCAGTCGAATGCCGACTGTCAAGATCAAATCAAATCTGTTCTTTCAGTGTGGAACACGATTGTCGCTGAGTTACTGTTAATGGAAATCATCCAGAACCATCGGAGCAATCAGCACAACAACATGATTGGCTCTTTTGTTTCCGGGTCAGGTTGCTCTTTGGTTCTTTTGTGGACGGGGGCGGGACGCCATCTTTGGCTATGCAGGCATCTCCTATAGATTTGTACTAAGGATTATTCATGTGTTGTGTCTGCCTGATAGTGTCCCCAAACGCGTAACAAACAAGACTTCTCTGCCGGTTTCAGGCACATAGTTCAAACCTACTGTAATCTTAAAGCGTTCCCCTAAAGTTAAAACTAAACTTTCCTGTCCTCCTCCGCCTCCTCCTTACTTTCTTAAACTCGAGCAGCACTGATGTGTTTTCCTTTCCACTCGATGTAGCTCGGGCTTCAGCTGACTCCACGTCCTCCCATCTTTCCGGTTTTCACTCACTCAGAAACCCCCGTGTGGGATTTGAACCTGTGAACGACCTCGCTGCCAACAAAAACCTCCAAATGTTTCCACATTCCTGTCAGCGCTGCCGGCTGACCTCCCTCCTCGTTCCTCCAGATCCTCCTGTTCCTCTCGTCGAGCGCTCTACCTCAGATGTTTGTCACTGTAAATATTAAAAGACATCCAAATGTGCTCGCTTCTCCTCCCAGCTTCAGCTTATTTATCCCCCGTCATATCACAACCCTCCCGGCTGCCGCGGCCCTGTCGGCATGTCACCGATCGATGTACCAAGCGGCTCCCCGACAAAGCGTCAGCCAAACCGATCAATAGGCCCTAATGTGGCGCAGCGGCGGCACACTGGAGACAATAATCCTGACACCTCCTCCTCCATGACACACACACACCTTCACCTCCCAGTACACGACACCCCATTGGTGGAGAGGCAGGCCTGACAGACAGGTCGGCTGGAGTCCCCATGGATCGATAAATCCCCGTCGAGGAGCTGTTAGGAGCCCCGCATCCACGGGTTTGTCAGAGCGAGGAGGAGCTACATTAATGCAGATTGGACCGTGCAGCGATGCAGCTAGCACAGTAACTTCTGCACAGTGAGTCACATCATGCAACAAGGCCGAGGGGCTCACACACCAGGAGACCCCCGCGGGAGGTGTTTGTGCTCCTTTTGGAAAATATTTCTGAGCTCAAATAACTCATATTTAACCCTCTCAGGCTCAAATTAAACTTTTTGTTGCTAATGCACAACCAAGTCCTGCAGTGGTACTCCTGAGTAAAAAAAACCCTCATAAAATATGTATGTGGGGTAATCAGGTTGTTAGTTTTTAACTGTTGCAAATCGGCAACACCTGCCTCGAGAGGGTTAAGAAATGTTCAGCACACGTTTCTCACGTCGTCTTAAGCAAACTGTTGTGAAGACTTCCTCAATGTAGGCCTCGTCTTCCTGTTTTTAACCTTTTGTAAAAATCAGCCTCCTCTTCTAAAACAAGTCTTAATGTGCTCCAAATCGTTCACACCCCAGGTTCATGATTTTCTCCTTAAGCTTTTTATATCTTTGGAAACCCCAAGTTTTAAAATTTTCACTGACAAACAAATTTGTAACTTTCCGACATGCTCCCTTTACAAAACATGCATCAGTGCTTGAATGACAAAAACTATGCAGAGAATGAGAAACACTTTAAAGTGACATGTAAACAGCGTTTTTAGTGTCACTGCAAACACACACACACTCTGAAGGCTGCTGAACTTTAATCTGAAAAACAGTCGTTTTTGTTCTCAAAGTTTTTTTTGTGAAATATTTACTCAGAACAAAATTTTAATAAAGATACTCAGTCCTGCCCAAAACATCTCACCTTTTCCAAATATTCACTTTCTAATAAACAACATTATTTTTTCCAAAACGGCCTCGTCCTCACTTTTTAAACATGTGAACGTCTGAAAATGTCTGAGGTGTGTCCCCGCAGAAAGGGGACATTAACCTGCAAATAAGCATGAAAGTGGACATGCAGTCACGCACTCACAGGACTCATGCATCAGGAATGATGATGTATAAATATCGACCACCAGTTCTGTGTGTGTGTGTGTGTGTGTGTGTGTGTGTGTGTCCCTGATGCAATCCACATCCCTCCTGGTCAAACTGGAGCGTTTTAATCCAGAGGAACAGAGCCAGGATCGGGATCAATAATGCAGAAGTGGTCGTTATCCTAAAAGTATGGTCCCCCAGGGTGTGTGTGTGTGTGTGTGTGTGTGTGTGTGTGTGTGTGTGTGTGTGCAGGGTGGAGGTCTGTTTTGACTATAAAGGTGGATGAGGTAGCAGTAGGTCATCGCAGGAAAAAAGAAAAGAGGAGGAGGAGGGGTGAGGACACACACCCGTGTGCTTTTAGTGGAGTTCATTTACAACAACCAGGGTATTACAAAAACCACACACACATTTCTGCTTCTGTCTCTGTGAGGGCCCTCTCTGAAATAAAGGAGTCCCATCACGGTGAAAATCAGGCAGAGTCAAACCCGAGCCCTCAAACCTGCACTGATGCCCTCTCCTTCCAAAAACGTCCCCATAAGGACGTGGGTCCCCACAAACACCCATATACGAGTACAATCGCACACCTAGCCCTACTCACAGCGGTCATCCGTCATCCAGACTCTGACACGACAGCTCTGCGGGGGCGAGGAGGAGGGAGAGTGGAGGATGAGGAGGGGGGCTTCATCCTGGGGCGCCACCCGCCATCTGGCAGGGAATTCTGGGAAGGCCAGAGGAGGCTGAGACCACCAAAAGGGGAGGTGGTGGGAGGTGTGAATGGTTGGAGGCCATGTTTGACTTTATTACTGGTGCAGACTGTGGATAGGCAGAGGGGGGTGACAAAATAAAAGGAACACCTGCACACATCTAAATATCAGCTGATCAGATTGAAGCTGAACCGGCTGTACGGCAGGGAAGCGATGAATGCTAGTATACAGACTAAACTAGTTTAAATGGTTTGGGGGGGGTGTTGCTTTTGCATTTGCTGCCACCTATATCGGTTCGGCTCACGGGGGCAGCAGAGATGCCCGGCCGCCTTCTCCAGCTCTTCTGGAGAAACATGGAGGCATTCCCAGACCAGCCGAGAGATGTGATCTCTCCTTCATGTCCTGAGGTCTTCTCCCTGTAGGACATGCCTGAAACACCTCACTGACGAGGTCTCAAAGAGGAGTCTTGGGTAGATACTGAAGCACCTCAACTGCCTCCTTTTTGGAGTCCCTGACAAATGACTGAGCTCCTCACTCGGTGTCTGAGGCTTCGGAGGAAGCTCATTTCAGCCACTGATATCTGCAGTTTAACTTTTAGGTTCCTGCCCACTGCTTCTAGCCTTAGAGTTAGTTCGACTGGTAGTTCGACCAGCTCTCTCTTCACCACAGATCTCAGGAGGCAGAGCTGGTGATTCGATCCCTGGCTGCTCCAGTCTGCATGCCAAATACCTTTTGGGCAAGATACTACCCAACGTTGCTCTCTGATGCGTCCATTGGAGTGTGACTGTATGTGAATTTTAAGTAGAAAGTGCTTGTGTGAATGCGACATGTTGTTTATAGTACTTTGAGTTCTCCAACAGAGTCGAGAAGTGCTTTATTAGAACTAGTTCATTTATCATTTACCACAAAGGCCCAGTAATTCGTTCCCATCACTGCAGATGCTGTGACAATCTCCCGCCTTCCCTCGCTCGTGAATAAGACTCTGAGGTACTTGAACTCTCCCACAGTAGGCTCCAGAGTAGGGTGCCCAGTTCACCTCTGACCACCACCCAGTGGGATCCTTCAAGGTCTGATCCCCAGTTGCTAAAAATGGTTCCCAGCTGGTTTTATTCAGTTCAGAGTCTGGATGATGCTGCGGTTAAATCTCCTTAAGCCCAGTTTTAACTTTTGAATGTGAAAACTGGTTACCTCATAAGCAGATATATTTTGACAGAGTTTGGTTCTTTTAACTAGTTTAACTCGTTTAACATATTCAGCTAAAATGCATCAATCACAATGAGCTGATTTGTCTTGTTTTGTTTAACATTTGTTTACCCATTTGCAGATTTGTACTCTGTGGGAGGAAAAATAAATGAGATTGTAGGCCGTACGATTTCATGTGATGAGTTTTAAGGAGATGAGTTCTCTGTGGTAATCAGCTGTTTGCTTCTGTCCCATCAGCCCATCCTGTATGAAGGACAGGACAAGAACCCGGAGATGTGTCGCGTCCTCCTCACCCACGAGATCATGTGCAGGTAAGATAAGAAAACAGATGTGCTGTCTGTTCACCGATTCAGCGCTTGGCTCAGCGGCACTTTGGCAGGAGAGCAGGCGGCAGTTTCTGTCAAACCTGTGACTTTTTAATTTGTGTTTTTGTTCAGGCTGAAGCATGGTTTAATAACAGTGCAGTGTAATTATCTCCCTGCAGTGTGTGTGTGTGTGTGTGTGGAGTGTTAATTATGCTTGCAGAGGAAGTGCGTGGTTGTTAGATTGTGATATTTAAACCAAAAGATGATTGGATAATGGAGAAGTTTAGATGTGAAGAAGAGTTTTTGTCTCTGAGAGAAGAAGGTGTTTAAAATGTAAATAACTGATCAAATTTAAACAACTGAATAACAGAATTTTGTAGGTGTGTCCAAAAACAAAGAAACTGATAGAAGCCGGCCAATCACAAATAAGCAGGCTTAATGAGACGGGAGCTAAAAAGTCTTGCTTCAGAGAGGGTGGGGGTGTAAAGAGAGTACAGTAGAATATAAATAAGGATTATTTTTGAAATGTGAATCATGCAAAGCTGCTCTAAAAGAGTCCAAGAAGGAAAATAAAAAGCTGGAAGTCATTATTATTGTCGATTAGTTTTGGGTATAATTTCTATGGAATGATGTATTTGTTTTTTGTTATGTGTTAGATTAAATTCTTCAGAGGAAATGAAAACACTCAACTTTGGGAATGGTAAGCGTTAGTCTTTTGGAGGCCTCTCCAAGCCCAGAGTTTGAGCAGTGTATGTGCTTCTTCTAGGACAAATATCATCTTCAGATTTTGTGAACACGTTAGTCAGTTCATTAAGTTAATCAGAAAAGACTAATTTTGCTATAAAAATGTCCAGACACCTTTTCCAGGGTCCAAGCAGTTTTCTGGCAATTTCATCTTCGCTTAAAATTCTATAAATAAATTCGTTACTAAAAATATTAGAAAATTTGTCTCTCAATGTGAATCTGTCATTAAAAATGATATATTGTTATTTACATTTAGAACACATTATTTATCTGCTTTTATTTAAACATGCAGCCTTAGGGCCTGGTTTTAAAAAAATGCGGCAAGATTTGAACACAATCCCGAAATAGTGTTGTTAATTTTACAGGTGATTCACAAAAGTTGAGCTGTTTTTCAAAATGAGCTTAGTCGGTTCAGTGTCAGGCATCAAAACAACATCAAAACCCACTGAAACAGACTGGCGTAGGTGGCACAGAAGCTTTCTGACTTAATTTGTTTCTCCATCTAATAAATGAACCTCTGTTAGATAAAAATGCACTATGCCCAAAATCCAATCACCTGTCTAACCTCGAAAAACAGCATTAAAGTTCAACCATTTTCAATGATTTCAAGCTCCTGTGTGATCCCTGTATATAATACAGGTCTATAATAAAATTTGTATTTGTTTGGGTGTCGTTTTCTTGGACGTTGTGAAATTCATGTTACTTTTACACAGTGAGGGCATTTAAAAATGTTTTACAGGATGTAGATTTGATGATGGTTTTACATCAGAATTTAGTTTCACTTTTACATTTTTATTTGAATTCTTAATTATCTTCATATTTTAATCTGTACCTGAATTGTAAATCTTAAATATTGTGTATGGATTTGGTTTCCGTTGTGTTTTCTAGTTTCTGCTTTCATTCTAGTGGCAGCTTTGTGCCTGAATATATTTTCATTTCTTCCCTTTTTGAGGTATTTTGTAACTTTAAAGGTACTCCTGTACGGCTTTTCGTTATTCGAGGTTGTATTGATAAAGTGTGTGTGTACATTTGTTGGCCTGAACGCTCTGTGTGTGTTTTTGTGAGAGGAAAAAAGAGCAGCTGTTGGGTTGTTGTTCATCACACCAATCAACACGTTTCCTGCCCTGCGTATCTCTGCTGTCGTCTGTGAGTTAATGGTTTTACTGGTTCAGACCGAGGAGTGAAGGAGTGAAGAACAACCATAGTGTGTGTGTGTGTGTGTGTGTAGCATGGTGAAAATAGGACACACAAACACACAAATATATAAATACAACTGAATCTGAAGTGTCAGTTGGAGCTCCAGCAGCCTGTTTCTCCACATGTAGGAAAAAAAAACATCATTTTTGATGGTTTATATTTATTTATCGCTCATCTGTTTGTTTCCCAGTGTGAATAAACTGGTTAATGTGGACATTATATCCTTTTATAACTTTTTAGGGGCAGTGAATTGGTGAATGAATGAAGAAATTAGTTTACATGTTAACTAGTCTGTTTGTAGAGTTAACTGGTTTAGGTGCACTACAATAAACTGGCTCATCTGGGAGAAACTGAGCCAAATGTGTTCCACAAGCTGGTTTACATTAAAACAATAAAGGGAATAGATTGGATTCATTGTTTTATTGAATTAGTACATGCAGTATATTTGGAGTTAACTGGATTGTCAGTGTATAATTTTGTATAAATCTGGCTGTATTAACTGACTTAGGCCTTAGTGCCAAGGACCTGGAGACCAGTCACTGATAGGTAAAACTTGCCTAAATGGCTGGAGAGCGGTTGCTGGGGTTAATGATTGTTACATCTTTAGGGAAAAAACCTTGAAGGGAAACTCTTTCTGTTTCCACTTTTCACAGCTTCACCAGCTTGGTGAGTATTTTGTGAATGTCTGCAGAGAAGTTTGTGTCTTCCATGCAAACTATGGATGACTGCAGCTTTCTGCTGGCAACCAAAGCGAGGTTTTTGGTGCAGGACCCTCTTAGCGACTGACTGCCAGCAACCTCCAGTCACCACTTGCCAGCCGGGAATGCACATTTTTCCTATCACTTGGTTGCCAGGGTGTCACCAATCAGGCTACAGACCTTGGTGACTGAGATTATGAGTTTGCTGCAGTATACAGTAATAGTCCAGTAACGTTGTAATCTGCTCAGTAAACTGGACCAAATGTACAGCGAGTCAGTTTACATAGTAACAACTTTGTATGAACCTGAACAGTTTTTTTCAAAATTTTTAAATTAAGTAGTCACTCAGCTCATGTTTGCATAAAATTTTAGCCATCATAACATTTGAATAAATTGGTGCATATTTGGAGTAAAATAGTTGGTGTAAATCTGGAAAAGACGGGCCTAGCTACCTAGGTGTGCAGTTTTGGAGGTGGACATTAAACTGAGTTATCTATAAAATAAAAAGAGCCAAATGTGCAAAAAGTTTATCTAGAAGTAGTTTGAGAAACTGATAACTTTAAAATCAGTTTAAATATGTGGTAAATTGGGTTAAATTGGGTGCACACTGTTAAGATGTTTAATAAATAGGCAAAAATGGTGTAAACCTTAATGTAAAGTGTACACATGTGTGGTGAGTTGGTGCACATCTGAAAATAAAATTGACAATGTTAACCTGATACAGTGTGTATAGTAATCTGGGTCATCTTTAGAGTAAACTGGGTAATCTGGGCAAAATCTGGGCAAAACCAGCAACAGCTCAGAGTGGAACTTGTTTAAATGTTTAGTAGACTGATTTTCAAACTGTTAAGATGTTACTAAAAAGTTAAAAATGGAATCAACAGGTTTAAATGTTTGTTGGATTGGTTTACACAGTGAGCAGAAAACTCAGTTTGTACCATTCAGTTGAACTTGAAGCAGTTAAAACAAGAACAGGTCTGACATTTTCGACCTTGCATCCGCCTCCTGCTCTGCCGTTTATCTCTCCCGCTTTTTCAGCCAGACTTGAGTATCTGTGAACTTCCCTTCTGCTCGCACTTTTTATCGAGCTCACTTCCCCCTGCGAGATTCCGTCGATACGAGCTTCATTTCCATAACGACGGCTGGCTGTCGGCGTCTCTGAGCTTCAGTCATTATGTGATTGAGTGCGATTATTAACCAGCTTTCCCCCTGATGGATGTTGTGTTTCCATTCACTAATGAGTGAGGCATCAGAGACTGCCTCGCTGTTTCTAACACGCGCTCCGTGTTTCTCTGCCTCCATGGCCCCAGGTGAGGTCGTCTTTATGGGCGTCCCCATTGGTTTGTCTACCTGGATGCTGCACCTTTGGGTGTAGCACCTGCTGCAGGATGTTACCCTCTAATGTTTTTTTTAATAGAGACATTCTCTGGGTTTCTTCGGGTCTTAAAGTAGTTAGATTTTCTAGGAAAACCTGAAAACCTGAAAAGACATGAAATAGTCAGTATTTACATTAAACTGAGCTTGTTTTAGACCTTAAAAATCTGATATCTAGTCATTCTTTTTTTCCCCCCTCATAAATCTTGAAGAATGCAGCAAAAATGAAAGAAATGAATGCCCTTGGTAGTGAATTCTAGGCCTCATCATCCTACTTTTTGCTGACATCCTTCTCATGTTGGTCAGTATGTTGATGAAACTGGTATTAGATCTGATTTGAGCCTATATTTAGGTTTTAAACCTGCCTAAAACTCTGAAAAAGAAACATTATGCTCTCACTGCTTGAGTTGTTGGTTACTAACAGATTTATATTTTATATACATTTAACAGTCATGTAGAAAAAAACCTTTTTCATGCACTTTAATCATACAAGAACCACCGAACTCAGAAATTGTCACTGAGATAGTGACAGTGACAGAGCATCACTCTGTCCAGTTACGCGGTACACTAATGGCGTCACAGCTTTGTTATTCAAGCATGAAAACAAATCCCAGCCTAAGTAACTGAATGTTTTAGTCCCTTCATCCTGTAAACCTGGAGAACATCCAGCCAGGATGCTACAGCATCAGTGCAAAATACAGCACATGTGCAGCGGATGCACTAATTTGAAGAAAGTACATGTAAATGTTAAAATGAGGGACCCTCAGTCTGAACAGTTTAAGTTACTAGTTACAGAGAAAACATCACAAACTCTCAAACGTTTTGAGCTTTTGGGTTTGCAGTGGTGCAGATTTCCATCTGAGTGCTTATAGTTTGAAGATGTTTGTGAAACACATTTCTGGATTATCTGTGGTGTGATTTGGTTTGTTCCTGGATTATCGCAGATTAAATTCTGGATTTTTATTCAGTTACTGAGTTGGAACTGGGTTTGGTGGTATCTGTTTTTCTGGAAGCCGCTCTGGGACACTGTCAGGTTCCTTCACTGTGTGTTTGAGCTCTGACCTCGCCATCATATTACCGATTCACATTAGCCCTTCTTAAACTGATCTCTGCCATCACAAAGCAGTGAGAAGCAGGCGCTGCAGCGGCGGCGGCAGCCAGGTTGGCACTGCGGCATTGCCAGCAGGCTCCCAGAGGCTCGCCAGCTCCGGGCCGCTCGCCTCGCCTCGGCTCGCCTCGCCTCGTTGGCTGCCAGGCTTCGGGCGATGCTGAGGAAAACCTGCTGCCGCGCTCACAGAGGAAGGTGGCATCCAGGCCGGGCTGGAGCGAATCAGCGGGCCTGGCGGCTGCTGAGGTTTTCCAAGCCTTTGGGTAATTACAACACTTGCCCTTTGAAAGCGAGCCCTGCATCCCCAGCCCGTCCCACTCTGTGTTATCTGGATGCTGTGATCCTAGTGACGCAGTGGGAATCGCTGTTTATTTTCTTTCTGTGTGTGTGTGTGTGAGAGAGAGAGATAGCAGCACCGACATGCCTGGACAAACCTTCTCTTTGTGGCTTAAGTAGATTCCACTTGTGGTGACGTCTGAAGTGGCGAGGAGGAGCAGCCAGCGGTAATGATGCTTGTGTGGCCTGTCTGAGGCTCGCCGGCCAAACTGGCTCCTGTGGCTCCAATGTTTTTGGTGACCTGAGAGAGAGAGTGTGTGTGTACGTGTACGACCAGTCTCTCTCTGCAGCAGGGACGAGCTCTCGCCGCCAAATGAGTGACAGCAGCAACACCACACACACTGTTTGTTTTATTTTAGCCACACACACACACACACTCAGCCCCTCTCAGGTCTGTGTGTGTTGTTCCTCGCAGTCATTAGCCGGCCGTGGTGTTAGCCTGTTTGCGGCCCGGGGGGAAACGTCATTAGGGCGATATTGTGGACGCTCAGCCAAGGTTTGTTTTCGTCTTTGGAAAGGGGCCCCAGGTCCCTGGAGGGGCCCCGGCAGTGCTCCTGGGGTCCAGTTTGTTTATAACACTTCTTTGGCAGTTTGGAGGAGGTTGTCACCACAGCAGCACCAGTGGGTTTCCAATGCTAATTGGTCTCCTGGAACTTTCACTAATGGCTCCAAGTAGCTGGGGGAATAAATTATTGTGGCGCGTTCTATGGCAACAGTCACACGTCCATACAGAGACACAAACACGGCACTCGGTTTATGATTTTTCTGTACTTAGAGATCAAACGGTGTGATAAATGATTCATAAAGCGACTCATTTGGCATTCGCAGCCTCGATTTGACGCTTGTTTGTCAAATGGCAATTTGATTCAGGACAGCATGGGGCGAACGCAGGACGTCACGGGTCATATGCAATATGATTAATTTTTAAGAATTACCGGAAGATATGTTAATGACCCTCGCAGCGATAAGAGAAAAGCATTGTGCAGAGCAGCTTGTCAGAAGGAAGAAAATTAGATCTTGTGTCGGGATCGTGTTGTTATTTTAATGATAGATGGATCGCTTGTGTCAGATTTTTTTATATTTGCATTTCAGAAAGCTCGAGCTCGCCATTGTAAATTAATTTTGACAAATATCTGAACGTTTCTGTCTCATTGTTAACTGAAAAATGTCCTCTGAGGCGGAGAAACTGGGAGTGATACCGAGCTGCAGCTTAAAAGTACACTGAGCTTAAATGTAACAAAAAGTGCAGCATTTAAATGTTTTTGTACTGAATGTGAAGCTTATGTTAAAGTTTCAGTCCACTGGAATATAAGTTATGCAAACATAAACTGAGTGATTACAACAGGGATCTCAAAAATAAGGCCCGGGGCCCAGAATTGGCCTGCACAACACTCCAATTTGGTCCACTGGACGGCTTTGAAAAATGCGAAGATCTGAAGGAGAATTATTTTAGACGTTTAACTGTATTTTCATAATTTTTATAGCTTCTGTTGCTGATAATGACAGGAATGGTCTGTTTGATGGTCTGTTGTCCGATAAACATCATTGTTCACATTCCTCATATCATTATGTCCTAACACAGCGGTCCCCAACCTTTTTTGTGCTACGGATCGGTTTATGTTCCACAATATTTTCGCAGACCGGCCTTTAAGGTGTCGCGGATAAATACAACAAAATAAAACCAGTAACAGTACCAAAAAAAGGAATATTATTCATAACACACGGGAAAAGACCCAGGGAAACCGAGTTAACGATAAAAACGATTAAAAAAATAACCGTGAAATCATAAATTTCACACCCGAGCCTCAACTCTCGCAGCCAAACGACTCACGGGCCAGTACTGGGCCATGGCCTGGGGGTTGGGGTTTGCTGTTCTAGCAGATGATTTGTGTTTATTTTTACATGAAATGGTCAAGGTCACGTTTATTTCTATAGTACATTTAAAAGAACCAAAGCCAAAGCAGGAAAAAAGAGAAAAAAAACCCTGAAAACTGAAACAATTACAAGATGCTGAGGTTTGGCTTGAATTAAAGACAGCAGAAATGAGTCTTCAATAAACATTTACATGCAGAAACATTTGGGGCGGTTCTAATATATAATTCCAGTATTCCAGAGACTTGGTGCAAAAGATCAGTCAGCTAAATGGTAACCCATTTACTCTCTTAAAAATAATCAGTAAGCCAACAAGGTGAAGCTAAAACCGGAGTAACACGTTCTCATCTCAGATGCATCATCTCATCTGAGCTAAACGTCGAGCAGTGGGGTTTTGTCTTCCCAAATCAAAAGCATGACTGACTCTTTCCAAGACAGTATGAGGAAGATTGGCCCCTCAACCCAAGTGGAAGCAAAAAGTTTTTACATGTTTATCAACATGCAATGTGTTAGCAAGAACACGTAAATTCATCACTGTTGTGAAATTCAAAGATCGGACTCCACATTTGTTGTTGTCTTCAGATCTCAGAAATACGTCAGTTTGATTTTTAAACGTGTGCCGCGGTTCCATCTGCCTCTCGGCTCTTTTAATTAATTAAATATGAAAGTATTTATTCATACTGTGTAGTCGTTGTTGCATGTAAAACACTTTGTGTCGCCTTGTTGTTGAAAGGTGCTCTACAAATAAACTGGCCTTGCTCGGCCTCCCCTCTGATTGGTAGAGGTTGAACATGCAGCCTGAGAGGAACGCCTGCAGGCACTGCTCAGGGCAGTAAAAACACTTTAACATCCTCTGCATGTTTTCATGAAAAATAAAAATATTCACAGTCAATATCCTCAAAAAAAAGGCACATGAGTGAACGCCACAAATGTTATTCATTATTTCTGTTGATTTACTGACTGTTTATTAAAAACTTATTTTGCTGGTTTAGTTTGAACTCTGAGCCCTAAATCGACTTTGTCCACCTTTTGTAGTAATTAATACCAACTACAAATGAAAACAACAACACATCCCTCTGAAAAAAATAATACTATAAATGTACATTAAAGTTTTGTAAACCCAATCAGCTCTGCAGCACCTCTCCTGCAGTTTGTATTTGCAGCTGATCAGCTTCCAGCCCAAGCAGCTTCACCCCGTTGAAGGCTGCATGAGAGGTCACTGAAGCGTCCTTCTTCTCATTTCTCGCTCCCAACCCTAACCCTAATAGGGCAGCTTTGCCTCTCGCTTTAAGACTTTAAGACTCTCTAAAAAAAACTCACCTTGCTCTGATTGGCCAAGTTCTGGAAGCCTCCAGAAGAGCAGCACACAGTGCTTTGAGAGCTACACTCTTGGCTTTTGTGAAATGTTTAAATATTAAAGAGACGGGATGGCGACACCACCCTGTCCTCATCCCCAGGCCGTCACATAGCGCGGCCCTTAGTGCCATGGTTACGAACACAGTGTGAAGCGTCAGGATGCCGGGATATCCAATTACAACCTTTCACCACGTAACGATGTCATTCAGCCTGTCCTCGTCCCAGGGGCGTGGCTTTGCACATGTGCAAACCTGGCCGTCGTCCCTGTGGCCATATAGACGGAGTGACACGTGAGGGTGAACAGATTTAACCACAATCTTTCCAAAGCGTAGTCACTGTATTGTATTTTTACCCTGTTTTGTCTTTTTTCTTATAGAATTATTTTAATATTTAAACCTGATGGTGGTTTTTGGCCTGATTCTTTGATCTCGTCCGTCCCATAACATCTGCATCACATTATAAATAAATTTGATTGGATATCAATATTCAGATCAGTTAGTACTGATGTACTTTGTTACATCCCCCACCTGACTGCACACCTCACGATGCATTCACTGATGGCCTCCAGCCGTCAGGACATTTGGACGCTTCGTCATTCAGACAGTTTCCTGCAGTTTCAGTGTGTAAACGTCTGCAGCGGCGTCTCATCCGTCCATCCATCTGATGG
Organism: Haplochromis burtoni; assembly: GCF_018398535.1. Taxonomy (NCBI): domain Eukaryota; kingdom Metazoa; phylum Chordata; class Actinopteri; order Cichliformes; family Cichlidae; genus Haplochromis; species Haplochromis burtoni. The sequence goes on from NW_024582578.1 coordinate 514,703, forward strand.
ATATTAATGTGCCGGGCTCAGCCGACTGCTGTTCTACATGCCACACTGACCCACCACACCAAAAGCCTCATTTGGCTCCACCCGCCCCCCACCCTGCAGAGCTGAAGTAGAAATCCAGCGCTCCCTCCGGATGCCTGCACAGACTCTGGACGGGCTACTGGCTCGTTTAATTTTGGAGTCTGCGGCCGCTTGGATGAAACACCGGCCGCTTCGCCCTCTGGCTACCTGGACGGCTGTTTGGCGAGGCGCCCTTCGGTTGGCTGGCTGGTTGTCAGGGCGATGGCACCGGGGAGGGTGGGGGTGCTTCCATTGCTGGGTATCATCCAACTGTTAGTGACCTTGGCTTGGACCCCACCCAGCTGGACTCAGCTGTGTGTCTGTCTGTTTGTGTGTGTATCTGACACCAACCTGCTTTTCAAAATAAAAGTTTTTCCGGATAGCTGGGTGGATTTATTTTAGAAGCAGATTATTAACTAATAATATATATATTTTTAAAAATCTATATTTTTTCACAAATTTGGTTGAAACTACAGATAAAGTTAGAAGTCACTTTAGTTAATTTAAAGACAACTTATTTTCTTAACATTCCCTGCAATTAAGCTTCATTCTTGAATATGGTTTGAATTATTTTATTTCCCTGTTCTCTCTTTTATGACTCATGTTCAGCAATTTGTGAAAAACCTGAAACTGAATTTGCATTTTTTTAACACTACTGGTGAGCTGAGCTCAGCGAGCTGTGAATGTGAAGATCACTGATGGTTTTACTAATTTTTAAAGGTTAGAGAGGCTCATTGACCTGCACCTGTTTTGGGTAACGTTTAAATCTGTTGCTTTTTCAAGTCGTGTTAACTCAGTGTGTCCTTTCCTTTCACAGCCGGTGTTGTGACAAGAAGAGCTGCGGAAATCGCAATGAGACGCCCTCTGACCCCGTCATCATCGACAGGTAGGAACTGTTCTGATTTTCTTTCTGCTGCTGTGTCTGGTTCAAGTTTCTGGCTCAGTTTGTGATGCTCATGAACATCAGGAGTGATCGCACAGTGAGGAGTGTGGCGTTTATGATTGGACATTGGTTTAGCCTCCTGCTTGCGATCGCGAATCGTTTCTTTGACGTCTAATTGCACGGTCGGCGTAAAGCTGGCTGTTGCCGAGTATAAATGGAGGGAATCAGTTGTTTGATTATCTCTAGTTGCTGCAAGTGAACGCAGCGCAGTGCAAGCTGGAGGTCAGGGTTACTTCTATCCAGCAAACAGGATTAAATACACTTTTGGTTTATTTGCTTCTCACTGTGAATGTCTTACTTCTCATTCATCAATAGCAGCCATCAGTTAGGCTGATTTTTTGAGAGTCAATCTAACTTCAGTCCCGTTTTTTTCCCAGAAATCTGCATCTCTCCGCCTTCAGCAAAAGTTTGAGTTGTTGTTGTAATTGTTTGTGTATGCAGGATATTAAACTCGGCCCACTTGTCTCGGTCCTTTCGTGTGGAAATCATGTGGTAATGTACGAATGAGGCTTGGGTGGGATTATGGTGTTAAAATACCAATCTTTCTGTTTTTGTAAAGGGAGAAAAAAAACTTCTACGGGACACATCTTTCTAAAATGGGTTAGACCTAACACTGATGGATTAGTCCTCACAGGGTTAAAGTTATAGATGGATGCTACATTTAGTGCTTGTATTATTGTGCACTGCTCAGACATGCTGCCAGAGGACAGTAGTTACAGCTAAAACGCTGCGCTGAGCTCAGCGAGCTGTGAAACATGGCGACTGTTTGATAAAGGTGAGCTAGCCAACATGGACGACGCTGTGCCAGAAAGCTGTGGCTAACAACGATGGACTAATTACCTCTAAATAAACAAAACTAGCATAATTTTCTTAACGATGTATCTGATATTGTTTAAATTTCATATTAATCTCGGTCCACAACCAAGAATCCTTGCAACTGACCCATCGTATTATTGTGATGCTTTGCATCTCTAAAGCACAACTTGTCCTTCAGTGGAAGAATTTTTGAGCAAAAAAAAGTCTTAAAGATGTAAATGTTGCTGTGGATGAAGGATCAAAGATGTGACTTTCACCCTGGAGACTGGGGTTTGTGTCCCTCAAAACCAGAAATAGATGTATGTATTTCTAGACTTGGAGCTTGTTATGTTTTCAGATTGGAAAAAAATTGTTTTTGGTGGAATTTGGTTTGTTAGATGTCTGTTAGGTCCCTTAAAATACAACATTCACCACATATTAAAAAGAATTTACGGCAGAAAGACTGAAAACACTGAGCTGTTTATTTTAATGAGATGGTCAGTTCTCTGCTGTTTTTACAGATTCTGCTTAAGTAAAGAATATCTTACATTTTTATTCAGAAAGTAAATTGTGAAAGTGGCAAATGAAAACCCCATGTAGTGGTGCGTTTAAGGACACCGACGTTTAAGAACTGATAGCTGAACGTTCAGCAGAAAAAGAAGCTTTAAAAAGAATAACGTGAAACTTTTTGTGAGGCGATTTTTATGCAAATTAGCCTGCAGGGAGGTAAGGTTAAGATCACATAAAATGTTTGCATGTATGAACCTCTCGCACATGTTGATGCAATCCAGCTGTGCTCTCTGTGCAGCTGTTGCTGGCATCAGTCGGATTTCTTTTGTTTCTTTCCTGCTTCTTCTGTTTTTTTGGCGTCTCACTTCTTTCTCACCTCTCGCTTCCGGCACGAGACGCCGCCGTGTGAATCGTTTAATCAACACCAGCAACAGCAAAATAACATTTACATGCTGCAGTACGAGTGCGAACTGGCGGCTGATCACAGGCTTCGGTTCGCGGCGTCTGCAGCTCTTTAAGACCTAAAGAGGTCCGGTAACGCTCCTTTTCTTTTATTCTCATCCATGAAAACGTACAGCTGGGAAACACTGACCCAAAAATGTGATTCAGTGCATGTCAATAAATTCATGCCCTCGGAAAAATACGTTTGTTTTTTTTTTCTGATTTTAAAACAGCAGCCGTGATTCCTTAATTTATTTTTCATCCAATGCCACATTAAAAAAAAACCTCCACATCCAATCAGGCGCTCACAACCGCCAGCATCACAATCCTTTATTAACGCGGCGCTCGTCCTCACCGTCTAATCCCTCCGCCCTCGGTGTCCTTGGAGTCGGCGGCTGTCCGTCACAACGCCTGGCTGCGATTGGTTGGGTCGCAGTGGTGGGAGCCAGTGACCTCAGAAGAGGTCAGGGGGGAGGACGGAGGGGGGGAGGGGGGCCAGGACCAAGTCCATGTTGGCTCGTTAGAGAGGCCTTGGACCTCAGCCACACACATGCACACACACACACATACAGGTGATACACACTTCCATAGTGTGTGAGCTCTGAGACACACATTTATAAGAGAAAACACACAAGTACACCCACAGTGACACTGACACACACACACACTGCTGTGTCCTCTCACCTCAGACTCTGTGTGTGTGTATGTGTGTGTGTTTAAAGGCTTTGTCACCTCTCCGTGTGTTTTGTCACGCATGTGAAGGACTCTAATGTGTCCACCCAAACCTCAGGGTGAAATCTAAATCCTGGTTCAGACTTCTGCATTGACTCTTTGCAGAGCCGATGATGTAACATATCTAAATGTCCGGCGCCATTGGCAGCGTTCTTACTCGTGCGTGGCGTTACTCGTCTTGTGGTCATGTCCCGTTGTTTTATATCTCGAGCCAACCACGATACAAACAAAATAAAATCTTTGCTCTATGTTGTGGTCTGGTCTTTAGAAGATATTTTTCCTCCAAGTTTTTCCACTTTGTATATTCTGATACCTTCATCACCCTCCTTCCAGGAATTTGCTGCCACCTGTGAGTCCTAGAAGAATAGAATAATCCTTTAATTGTCCCACCAGGGGAAATTTGGTTGTAACAGCAGAAAAAAAGCACATGTACAAACAGAACAGGACACAGAACAGAAACAGCAAAAAAAAAATTACATTATGGACAATAGTTACGAAAACAGAGTACAGATAAAAATGGGAAACCCAGGTTGTAGTGTGCAGACAGAGCAGGGTACTGGAAGATGTTTAAATAATTAAGAATATTTAGAATATTTAGAAAAAGTACAGATTGTGCATTGTACCTGTGCACAATCCTTAAATTGATGCTATGATTATCATTGCTTATTTCAAGGCGGTGATTTTTATTCTGTCACTAATAAATTCAAAAACTGCAGCGAATTTCCAGAGAAGTGCACGTCAGATAATAAAGCCTATTTGAACCAAATAGAAATTTAACCAGTGGAATCTGAGCTTTATTTCTCCCAGTGAATGTTAGTATCTATCAGTATGTGCTGGAAAGTTAGCTTCCCATTCCTTGAATTACTGATTGTCTTCCAGTTCAGGTCACTTGGAGATTAAAAAGGTGGAAAAAGTGACTGGACACTCGCAGGTTCCTCTGATCTCAAAATCCTAAACTTATACTGTAATCACAGGATCCCAAATCTGCCACATCTGTTATTTTTAAAGTTAAAAAATCCAGTGAAAGGAGATTGTTTCACCCAAATCAGAAGTCCTGTGAAAATATCAGTCCTGTGTGAATCGGCATCGCTGATTTTGGTCTGTTCATTTCTTATGTTGGTTTTCTTCTGCCTTTTTCCCGAGGCTGTAATAGTTTTAACATTTTGGGTGCAAATCCCTGAGGTTCATGGAAATCTATTATTAGAAAGAGCGACTCCATTAGAAGAGCCAAAACTCGAAGGACGATGACATGGTGATCACAGATGCTGGTAGATTCACGTAAAACACACACGCTATCTTTTGCGAAACACAGACATGGACGTATAATTTCTAAATCACATGACGTCCCCTGGTTCTGTGACATCCTGACAAACTCTGGAAAATTATTTTCTATTTCCTGGATGTTTCTCTGCAGCCTGACCGCTTTAATTAGGACAGGACACTGATACTAGTCCACTAACCCAGGGAATACACGCACACACACACACACACACACACACACACACACACACACACACACACACACACGTGTGCAGACACACTGTCAGTCGTCTGCTGTGATTTACTGGAGCTTCGTTTGTCTCTGCATTTCAGTGCCTGTTAAAAAAATGCAGGAATTTATTACTGTGACCCCTAACACAACACACACACACACACACACACACACGACACACACACGCACACACCTTTCACTGGGGTGGTGGTGATGGTGCTTTAGTGTGTTTTTAGTGACCCATCATGCAAATGATGTAGCTACAGTAAAGCAGTTTAATGCTCAGAATCCACGTCTCACTGAAGTAAATCAAACGCTCCCACTCTTCTTGTTTTATGAGGAAACGCGTCTTTTCATGTTTTTTTCTTCGTTTGCTTTGTCTTCACGCCTTTCTCTCGACCTTTTGTCTCCCTTAATGCCTCCATCACCTGTGAATAAAGCAGGCGAACGCCTCCTGCCTGGACCTCCTCGCTGCTGGGTCACTGTAACGTTTCACTGCCTGCAGGTTTTTGTGTTCGTATTTGCTAAGTTTAAAAAGACAAGTTTGTGAAAAATGCACAAAAATATATTCTAATAAAGTCGGTAGACTGCTCCTTAAATCTGGTCTGAACCTGAAGCTCGGTGTCAGCTGTGTGTGTGTGTGTGTGTGTGAATATAAATGTGCGGTGATGCGCCTCTCAGAGGTCGCTTTGTTTCCTTCGTTTACGGTTAATGGGTGAATCCTGCCGAGGCAGCAGAAAGCGGCGCTGACGGATCGCCGTAACACCGCTGCTATTACACGCTAATATTGCAATTAGATGGGTGGCCAAGTTGCCCGAGCGGGGCAATAAATTGCCGTAGAGTGTCAAAATGTACGAGGAGGCCGGGCTCTAATTACCCAGAGCGCACCTCTTCACCCGCCCGCGCCTCTGTCCTCCCCCTCCTCTTCAACCGTTTGACCATCGCCCTCCCCCGTTAATGGTCGGGCCTTACATGGAGGTCGTGACCCCCCCCTCATCTGCACTTGTTCCTCTACAGCCATTTGCAGCTTTGATGTCATCTGTAGAGAGGTGAGTTTAGGGTGATGGAAAGCGACCTTTGACCTCCACAGAGGAAGAGGTGTTCTTTACAGCTCCATGACTTTGTCTTCTTCAGCTGATGTGCAGATGCACTCTTAGGAGCACAAACTCCTCCTCCTCCCCTTCCTCCTCCTCGCCTATCTGCCGAAATACCGAGAGTAATGAGTGAAAAGGTTCAGAATAAGCTTGGAGTTTTTTGTGGAAAGTGTTTTACTTCATCAGCGTGCCGACTGCTTTGAGAATTAATCATCATTTGCACAAAGAAACTCCTGCGCAGCATCTTTGTCTCGCAGTTAAGATGCTTTATCGTCTCACGGGAGCTGAAATCCCAGCAAGGCTGCGGTGAGGAGAGGAAGGCTTGATTTAAGGAGGCGCTTCAGGAGGAAACTAAAGGAATTAGTCAGACGTTGTAAAAGAGGCCACTCGTGCTGCTTTTACTGTTTTCTTTATTCACGTGACATCACGCTGCATGGTCACGGAGTCGGATCACATGGTTTTGCAGTCATATCTTCTCACTCTTGTGATGTCATTGATGAAGGAGGAGGAGCCATGAGCTGAATTCCTGAACACATAAAGACAGTTTTCTGTTCTTTAGTTTGGTTACAATCTCTTTGCTCCTATTGGTTGGCATCACCACATGATGATGAGTTGAGATGAAACCACTGACCGTTCTCAAAGTTTCAGTTCCTCCAACCCAAAATTTTCAAGTCAGATAGTCCAGAGGTCCAGTTCACAGACTCCAACTAGCAGCTACAGCTGTCCATCCCACCATCCAGCTGTCAGGCAAAGAGGCCACGCCCCTTATAATGCAAATTTATTGCTTTAATACAATTTTAACAGGAGCGTTATAAAAACATTCACACCTGTACCAAGTATTATTTAGATTTAGGTTATCTGCAGAGGCCAGAAAAGTTTGTGTGTCAGGCTGTAAACATATTTATTTTTGTCTGCTGTAAAGTTTGAACATGGGAGTCTGTGGACACTGACTCACTGCTGGAGCCTCTGGTGGACGTTACAGGAACTGCAGCTTTTCAGTGCTTCAGTGTTGGCTTCATTTTTTCCACCCTGGAGGGTGATGCTTGATCTCAAGTTGATCTGGCAGATAAATGAAGTGCGGTAGAAGACAAATAGTACAGCAACAGCTGTACTATTTGTCTTCTACTACTTCTGATTTGTGGTGTTGATTTCTGTGGACTCATCATACAACATTTAAAATGTAGTGAGTTAGAATTTAATTAAACAACCTTAAACTTTTCTGTATTCCACTTAAATGTCTACAGAAGAACTTTGACTTGAGCATAATCAGTGAAGAAATCAAAATAAAATACATCAGATGGAAAATGTGTTGGTTTTATGTTGCGGGGACACGCAGTCAGTTTGTGGGGACCAAAAAGACCAAAGTCTCATAATCTAAACCATCAAACTTCAGGATGACAGTCGGTGTGCTGTCCGCTGAAGTGATGGAAACACCAAAGAGTGCATTTTGGTGAATAATTCAGTCTGAACATCTCGCCACCTGCTGCAGCGTCTGACCACCATCTATATTTTACAACCCTATATTTTTGTGGTTTGTCAACCGCAAACACACAGACTTCCCTCAAATCCACGCCGAGCCCCACTGAGGTGCCGCCCTGGAAATCCAGCAAGTCCTAAAACAACTGAACTGAGCCTCAATGGGGGTATTTAATATATAATGTTTTTCCTCGGTTCCAAAATGCAGATGGGAGGTTTGAGCCAAAACCTACATTTCCCATAAGGCACCTTTGGCATTATCAGTTTCGGACATGCTGCAAAGTCCACCTCACATCTTTTTACATCGAGTAGCCTGCCGAGCAAACATGAAGATGATGAGATGTGCAGTTTTTTTCTTTTACACCCTGGAAGTTCAGGAAATGTAATTAGCCGTCATTTCAGAACTACAGGAAGGAGTTAGCCTTCAAAATAAAATGCTACAATTTCAACTCTACACGTCGTCTAACACAACATCCATTGGTCTCCCTCAGTGACCACCTTAAACCCGTATGCATCCACCCTCACTCTGACCCTTATTTCCCAGAAATCCCTGCAGCAACCCCCGGGCCTTCCTCCCCCTTTCACGGACTCATCCTCTGTCTCACCCTATACCTCCCTCCATCTCTCGCTCTGCTTTCAATTCTGGCCTCGCCTGCTCAGTAATGTCCTGCTTTTATTGTAAATCTATACTCCTAATCTGGCCGGCTCCGATGGGCCTCGCTCGCCCGATCAATGCACTACAATTGCTGGGAAGGGTCCAGAGGGGCAGATAACTGACCCAACCCCCCTCCCCCCCGTGGAGTTAACCCTCCATTGGGTTCACCACACACACAGAGACGTGACTTTAAGCTTCATAGCTGCCATTTACTCTTCATCAAGGAGCAAATCTTTCCCCGAGGTTTAAAACACCAAACGTGGAATGATAAAATCCATCACATTCCCAAAACACCGGTTTATGTTTGCTTACATTGTCCTCGGCTCGCGTTTTTAATAGAAGAGCTTCAAAACACCAGGCAGCTACCTCCAAGTCCCACAACCTGCAATTCCTCTAATGTCCAGTAGAGGCTCCAGCAGTGAGTCAGCCCCATAGACTCCATTGTTTTGGTTGCTAATTTCCCCTCATGATAACACAGATTGACCCATAGATTGGAAACTATTGGACCAAACCTTATGGCCCCAACAAACTAACACTGAGCAACTGACAGACAGGGGGCAGCACTAAGTAGTTTAATTCAGTACTTGAAGTACTTTAATCTTCTGTACTTCTACTGCGATTTTAAAGTCTGTCGGAGTATTTTTTATCGCTGTCTTGGAGCTTAAACTTGTGCACAGAATCTTCAGGGTTCCACTTTTTGAATTTGGACAGAAATGGAGAAAGAGGTCGGAGGTCAAGTATGAGTCCTGTTTTTAGCGTTGTGTTTACTTTATTTGGAATGACTCTGAGCGCTGTGATGGGATCTCACGAGTGACCTCTGCCTCTGTTTCCACAAACACGACGGCATCGCTCGCTTGTTTACAGCCGAGGAGCTGAGACCCAGTCTGAACCTCAGGGGAGCAGGGAGGAGGAGGGGAGGGGATGGGAAGTTTTCCTTATGCCCTCCCTCCCCCCTGTGTCCCTCAGAACCCCCACCAGCCCACCCACCTCCACCTGACGGGGTGTCTCCATTAAGCCCGGGGACCTGGCGGGGCCTGGGGGGGCCCTCGGGGCTCGGGCAGGTTTGACGTGATCCAGGCAGAAATGTTCAGTGGCCCAGGACGACCGCATCCATCTACCACAGGGGAGCGGTGAGGGCGGGTGGAGGTGTGTGAAGGTCAGGTCTCCTGGTGAATGGTGGAGTTTCCACCGAAGTTAAGCAGTAAAACATGTGGAGCAGCTTTCATGACGTAGCTCGTAAAGTGTTTTTTTTCTAGATTCTGCCTTCAAACTCAGTATTTCACTTTCGTTTCGTCCGTTTGAGTTTTTACGCCTTATCGCTTTATCATCCATGTCGCTGCACAGCTGCTGTCGTTCACCCTCTACAGTGCTGCTCAAAGGCAAATGAAGCTTCTTTATTTCCTGAAACTGATCCAGAAGCAGCTGAGGTGGCGGAAACACAGATCAGAACACCAGAGGACCTGGTGTCGCTCCAGTTCATCGATCTGGTTCCTTCACCCGACCGTCTCAGACCTGATTGAATAAATTCCAGAGGGAAAGATCCACGTTATGGGAATTAATGGAAGTTTCAGGTTTTGCTGTCATTAGTTTAAAAAACATTAAGAGATGAACGTAGGGTTGTTTTTCTAGCATCATCGAAAAAACTCTTCGCGCTCAGTCCGTCATGTGTTTTTGGGTAAATGATGAATGTTTGTCCCTGAAACAGTTGGATGTCTGGTCGCTGACAGCAGGTTTGGAGGCCTGGAGCCAGAGGTGGAGGTAGAGGACCGATATCTGATTTCCAGCTTCTTGTATAAAAACTACAGAATATTCTTTAAAAGAAATCAGCTGAGAGGTTTCACAAACATTAAGTTTTGATAGGTAAAAAAACTTCATTCAAACCCACCATGGACCGAATCTTAGAAAGCAAAGTTCTGTTGGTGGTATATCCAAAATTTGTGATGCTATTCTCTTTCCCCAGTATGATTTTTTTTTTAAATTTTAGAGAAGGTGATACTTCTGATTATAACTGTGATCATAAGGCAAAGATTGTTTCAGAAGCAAAGCAGGATGTTTTAGTTTAATATTTGTATTTTTGTCTGGCCAAGAAGACAGGAGCATCACCGGACGCAGGCTTGAATAACTCCTTAGCTGAAGATGGCCCCCGAAAAATGTCTAAAACCCCCAAACACGACAGCAGGGTCCTGAAATTTGGCATTAAGAAGCAAATCGTTCTCCTGGAAGTTCTTTGAGGTGGGAATTCTCACCTGAATGTTTTTGGAAATGTGAGTAAGTGAGGGGGAATGACCCGCCTGTGGGTAAAATTTACAGGAAAATTCGCATCACTGTGAAAGGAAAGCAGCACCGACTCCATCTCCACATCCCACCAGTCGATTCAGACCTTCAGCCCGCCATCAACTGGTTCCCACTTCCTGTTGACTCCTAATTGGATTGAGGAGTTAAGGCCAAATGTGATTACATCACCGCCTATGGGTTCGTTAGCCGCCTCGGTGTCAACATCCAGCGGTGCTCAGTTGGAAATGCCTCCAACTACCCAGGGCGGGGCACACACCAGGAGACCATGGGAACTTTGGGAGACATCCCCACCCACCAACACCCCACCTTGCTTCCCCCCACGCCAAATCCTCCTCCCAGCATGCACCTCACCCCCTCAAGGCAAATCACCTTGTTAATCTCAGCACACACTCAGGATGTTCGTGCTTACGGCCGCACGCAGGGATGGATATGTGTAACACACACACACACACACACACACATAAGCGCAGTCCACGCTGAGTGATGTCAGAAACCCCCCACCCCTCACCCACTTCAGGTTTCAGTGTGAGAGAAAAGTTATCGATCTCTGTTCACTGATCCTCATGTTGACATCCAGCATCAGCACCAGCTGCTGCTGCTCTCGCAGCGGGGGGGTCGGCGCTGTGCTGGTGTAAACATGAGCCCCCCTCCCTTGCCTGTGCTATTAATGCACCAATCCCACTTCTTCTTCTTCTTCTGGTGTTTGGGTTGAACTCTCAGAGCAGATGTGACACTGAGCTCAGCCTCACGCTGCCAGATGTGAAGTTTTATCAAGTTTGTTGGTTCATTTCTTGTTTTATGTTGTTAACATTGGTCTTAGTGTTTCCTGTCAGTTCGACTGACAGAGTTTTACCCTCTGAGATATCTATAGGCCCCGCCCTGATTGGGCTCACCTGTTCCCTTGTATCTGCAGTTATTGTCCTCTCACTGCCCTGACTGTCCCATGTGCGCCGGCTCTTATCTCTCATTTTCTGGTGCTGTCCTCGTGTGCAACCTTCTGTTATGTTCTTCTCACCGCCCGGTTCGCTGCGTTTGACCATCACCTGTTTTTCGGATTGAAGATTTGGATGTGCTGTGAGTCGGTGTACACCCAGCGTTACACCCATTTTTTGATAAAGTTTTTGGCCAAGATGTTTGGACGTCTTGTCTCGCATCAGAACGACACTCTGTGGCTGTTTCCCCTCTGAGTGAGGAAACAGTATTTATAGTTTTAGAACTTCCTGGAGGAGGTTTTAAATCAGAAATTTCAAATTAGTGTGTCAGCGGACAGAAATCCTCTATTTGTTAACACTGCTCTTATTGTGAAACATCTGCTTGAGCGAGCACTGCTTAAAGCGCGACACATCTGGGTTTGTGCAACAAAAATTAAAGTAAAGTTTGTGTCTCCACCTCTCCAAGTTTGTAGCTCGCGCTTTGCTCCCCCCACATTAGGTGAAATCAGCTGATTGTGGTGCAAACGCGGGAAAAACAGCATGTTTGATGACTTTAAAGAACTTATATAAGCATCAATGTTTGTTTTATAGCTGTGACACACTAAAATTTTTAATATAATAGAGAATAATGAGTCACAGAAATGTGATTACATTAGGACATAGTAATCTTAATCTATGGGTGACACACTACATGGAAACCGTAGCTCAGGATGCTGCACCTCGAAAGCTTCACTTTATTTCATGTGTGACGCTCGGCGGGGTTAAAGGAGGGCTGATGCGTCCTTCTTCACGTCAGGCTGCTGTTAGCATTCACAAGAACCCGCTCTGATTAGAAACGGCTCCTCTCTCTCTCCCTGTACCAGTCATTCTCAAGCTCACTCGCCCTTCTTCCTCCTGTTAATCACTCAAGTGTTTTTCCCAATTAAGAATGCACTGATAACCTTCCATCTCTCTTTCTCTCTCACATACACTCATAAATATACACACAAACACACACACACACACACACACACACACATACACACACACACACACACACACACACACACACACACACACAACACACACACACACCAGTTTAATCAGGAGTATGAGCGCGGTGTGGCTAATTAAGGACGACCATCCGTGGGCTTCTGCTTCGCCAGCAGATGTGGGGGAGGGGAGTGTGTTGTGTGTGTGTGTGTGTGTGTGTGTGTATTCTCTATCCAGTGGCAGCCATGTTAGCCTACATTTGTGTGGGTGATCACTGGTTAGCAGTCGAGAACTTTTCAGGTGGTTTAATTTCTGTAACATGAAGGTAGAAACTGAGGGGAGGGAGTGGAGGGGGTCCCAGTATATCCCACTATATCCCAGTATATCATAGTTTACAGTTGATATTTCAGGCACGACATTACGGCTATAATATTCCACTTCCCTCTTATTTCCGAGCTTTGAAATGAAACTAAAGGCTCCGTAAAGCGTTCGTTATTTCCTGTTGGTAAAGCTTCATTTAGGGAAATGTGAAAGCCTGACTTACCTGATACTGCAGGCTTGCCTTAGTTGGTATTATATTCAGGTTGATCTTGAGTGAGGAGTCAGAATAAACTGATGATCTGGTTCTGATGGCTCATCTGGCAACCACCACCTCCAAGTCTGAGGTCACGGTGCTCGCAGGTGGCGGAGGGTGGAGTTCCCACTCTGGGTCAGCTGAGCTGAGCTGACTTCCTGCCTTCATATATGGATCTGACATCTTTATTTGTTCAGATGATTCACATCATCTTAATGCGACATTTCATGTACAATGCACACAATCAAAGGTGCTGTTGCTCTGATTTGGACTCACCGTGCCCTGGTCTACTGAAGACTGTTTGTTTGCTCCTGCTTTAGCGTTAGCATGCTGTAGCTGTGGCACCAGGAGTCTGCTGGGTTTCAAAATGAAGAAGACTCGGGGGAACTTTGCTGAAGGCTTTGATTAATCAGTGAAGTAAGTGTAAGATCAATGGACACCTGCAGCCAAATGTGCACGCTGAAGGAAAAGTCAGCCTCAAACCAGAGTTTCCAAAGTCTCATTTCAGTCACAAAACTCCTAAATATTAAGGTAGTTCATGGAGGTACGCACAGATACGCTACGTTACGTCGTTACTCCTCTAGAAGGACGTCCCATTTCAAGGAGACATTTATTAAACCTTTATTAATTAAAACAATATTGTTTAGGTCTTAAAAAGGGGTTCAAATCTAATTTTGAAATCATTTTAGGTGAAACTTTAATTTTAGAAAACAGGAAGGAAAAAAAACACTAAAAATCTTTATTCTGAGAGTTTGAGCACATTTAACCTCAGGAACATAGAAACACAACCTGAAGCACAAACACAGCTCGTCCGTGTGCAGATAAATAAATAAAGCTCTGTGTGTGTGTGTGTGTGTGTGTGTGTGTGTGTGTGTGTGTGTGTGTGTGTGTGTGTCAAGAAGACAGGAGCATCACCGGACGCAGGCTTGAATAACTCCTTAGCTGAAGATGGCCCCCGAAAAATGTCTAAAACCCCCAAACACGACAGCAGGGTCCTGAAATTTGGCATTAAGAAGCAAATCGTTCTCCTGGAAGTTCTTTGAGGTGGGAATTCTCACCTGAATGTTTTTGGAAATGTGAGTAAGTGAGGGGGAATGACCCGCCTGTGGGTAAAATTTACAGGAAAATTCGCATCACTGTGAAAGGAAAGCAGCACCGACTCCATCTCCACATCCCACCAGTCGATTCAGACCTTCAGCCCGCCATCAACTGGTTCCCACTTCCTGTTGACTCCTAATTGGATTGAGGAGTTAAGGCCAAATGTGATTACATCACCGCCTATGGGTTCGTTAGCCGCCTCGGTGTCAACATCCAGCGGTGCTCAGTTGGAAATGCCTCCAACTACCCAGGGCGGGGCACACACCAGGAGACCATGGGAACTTTGGGAGACATCCCCACCCACCAACACCCCACCTTGCTTCCCCCCACGCCAAATCCTCCTCCCAGCATGCACCTCACCCCCTCAAGGCAAATCACCTTGTTAATCTCAGCACACACTCAGGATGTTCGTGCTTACGGCCGCACGCAGGGATGGATATGTGTAACACACACACACACACACACACACATAAGCGCAGTCCACGCTGAGTGATGTCAGAAACCCCCCACCCCTCACCCACTTCAGGTTTCAGTGTGAGAGAAAAGTTATCGATCTCTGTTCACTGATCCTCATGTTGACATCCAGCATCAGCACCAGCTGCTGCTGCTCTCGCAGCGGGGGGGTCGGCGCTGTGCTGGTGTAAACATGAGCCCCCCTCCCTTGCCTGTGCTATTAATGCACCAATCCCACTTCTTCTTCTTCTTCTGGTGTTTGGGTTGAACTCTCAGAGCAGATGTGACACTGAGCTCAGCCTCACGCTGCCAGATGTGAAGTTTTATCAAGTTTGTTGGTTCATTTCTTGTTTTATGTTGTTAACATTGGTCTTAGTGTTTCCTGTCAGTTCGACTGACAGAGTTTTACCCTCTGAGATATCTATAGGCCCCGCCCTGATTGGGCTCACCTGTTCCCTTGTATCTGCAGTTATTGTCCTCTCACTGCCCTGACTGTCCCATGTGCGCCGGCTCTTATCTCTCATTTTCTGGTGCTGTCCTCGTGTGCAACCTTCTGTTATGTTCTTCTCACCGCCCGGTTCGCTGCGTTTGACCATCACCTGTTTTTCGGATTGAAGATTTGGATGTGCTGTGAGTCGGTGTACACCCAGCGTTACACCCATTTTTTGATAAAGTTTTTGGCCAAGATGTTTGGACGTCTTGTCTCGCATCAGAACGACACTCTGTGGCTGTTTCCCCTCTGAGTGAGGAAACAGTATTTATAGTTTTAGAACTTCCTGGAGGAGGTTTTAAATCAGAAATTTCAAATTAGTGTGTCAGCGGACAGAAATCCTCTATTTGTTAACACTGCTCTTATTGTGAAACATCTGCTTGAGCGAGCACTGCTTAAAGCGCGACACATCTGGGTTTGTGCAACAAAAATTAAAGTAAAGTTTGTGTCTCCACCTCTCCAAGTTTGTAGCTCGCGCTTTGCTCCCCCCACATTAGGTGAAATCAGCTGATTGTGGTGCAAACGCGGGAAAAACAGCATGTTTGATGACTTTAAAGAACTTATATAAGCATCAATGTTTGTTTTATAGCTGTGACACACTAAAATTTTTAATATAATAGAGAATAATGAGTCACAGAAATGTGATTACATTAGGACATAGTAATCTTAATCTATGGGTGACACACTACATGGAAACCGTAGCTCAGGATGCTGCACCTCGAAAGCTTCACTTTATTTCATGTGTGACGCTCGGCGGGGTTAAAGGAGGGCTGATGCGTCCTTCTTCACGTCAGGCTGCTGTTAGCATTCACAAGAACCCGCTCTGATTAGAAACGGCTCCTCTCTCTCTCCCTGTACCAGTCATTCTCAAGCTCACTCGCCCTTCTTCCTCCTGTTAATCACTCAAGTGTTTTTCCCAATTAAGAATGCACTGATAACCTTCCATCTCTTCTCTGCTCTCTCACATCTACTCTGAATACTACACACACAACACACACACAACACCACACACACCACACACACACCACCCACACACACAAAACACCCACACCACACACACACACACCAGTTTAATCAGGAGTATGAGCGCGGTGTGGCTAATTAAGGACGACCATCCGTGGGCTTCTGCTTCGCCAGCAGATGTGGGGGAGGGGAGTGTGTTGTGTGTGTGTGTGTGTGTGTGTGTGTATTCTCTATCCAGTGGCAGCCATGTTAGCCTACATTTGTGTGGGTGATCACTGGTTAGCAGTCGAGAACTTTTCAGGTGGTTTAATTTCTGTAACATGAAGGTAGAAACTGAGGGGAGGGAGTGGAGGGGGTCCCAGTATATCCCACTATATCCCAGTATATCATAGTTTACAGTTGATATTTCAGGCACGACATTACGGCTATAATATTCCACTTCCCTCTTATTTCCGAGCTTTGAAATGAAACTAAAGGCTCCGTAAAGCGTTCGTTATTTCCTGTTGGTAAAGCTTCATTTAGGGAAATGTGAAAGCCTGACTTACCTGATACTGCAGGCTTGCCTTAGTTGGTATTATATTCAGGTTGATCTTGAGTGAGGAGTCAGAATAAACTGATGATCTGGTTCTGATGGCTCATCTGGCAACCACCACCTCCAAGTCTGAGGTCACGGTGCTCGCAGGTGGCGGAGGGTGGAGTTCCCACTCTGGGTCAGCTGAGCTGAGCTGACTTCCTGCCTTCATATATGGATCTGACATCTTTATTTGTTCAGATGATTCACATCATCTTAATGCGACATTTCATGTACAATGCACACAATCAAAGGTGCTGTTGCTCTGATTTGGACTCACCGTGCCCTGGTCTACTGAAGACTGTTTGTTTGCTCCTGCTTTAGCGTTAGCATGCTGTAGCTGTGGCACCAGGAGTCTGCTGGGTTTCAAAATGAAGAAGACTCGGGGGAACTTTGCTGAAGGCTTTGATTAATCAGTGAAGTAAGTGTAAGATCAATGGACACCTGCAGCCAAATGTGCACGCTGAAGGAAAAGTCAGCCTCAAACCAGAGTTTCCAAAGTCTCATTTCAGTCACAAAACTCCTAAATATTAAGGTAGTTCATGGAGGTACGCACAGATACGCTACGTTACGTCGTTACTCCTCTAGAAGGACGTCCCATTTCAAGGAGACATTTATTAAACCTTTATTAATTAAAACAATATAGTTTAGGTCTTAAAAAGGGGTTCAAATCTAATTTTGAAATCATTTTAGGTGAAACTTTAATTTTAGAAAACAGGAAGAAAAAAAACACTAAAAATCTTTATTCTGAGAGTTTGAGCACATTTAACCTCAGGAACATAGAAACACAACCTGAAGCACAAACACAGCTCGTCCGTGTGCAGATAAATAAATAAAGCTGTGTTGCTGTGTGTGTGTGTGTGTGTGGGTGTGTGTGTGTGTGTGTGTGTGTGTGTGTTGTTGTGTGTTGTTAGTGTGTGTGTGTGAAGAGTGAAATGTGAGGCGGGCGAGCCAGACACGACGACAGCAGGAAGAGAGAGCTGGAGGGGAGGGTGAGGAAAACAAGGGGGAGGGAGGAGGTGTAGATGGACAGGTGGGGAGGGGTGAGGGTGATGGAGGGGTGAGAATGAGACAGTTGTGGGTGAGACGGAGGAGGAGAAAGAAAA
>NW_024582578.1:532376-537746 GCF_018398535.1 Haplochromis burtoni
GGAGGGCAGATTAAGAGGGTATTGATTTCTATATAAAGATGGAGGGATGTGATATGGGGGGAGGTGGGGGAGTCAGAGGGGGAGTCGCAGGGGGAGAGGAGGTCGCCGGGGAGGAGAGACGAAGGTTCGGGTTACATAACGACCCAAACGTCTGTCTGTCTGTCTGTCTGTGCGGTGCCCGTTTTTAACTCAAGGTCCACCAGAGCTCTCAAACACAGAATGAAACGACAACAATAATAATACCTGTAACAATGATGATAATAATAACAGGAACCTAATATTAATAATAACAATAAGATGAAATATCATTAAAAAGCATGAAAATCCCCCAATAATGTTTTAAATGGTTTTAAAAATGTTAAAGTTTTGATGTCTGAAAAATAATTTTCAATTATTTAAAATAAAAATCTTGATAATAATTTGGAAAAAACTGAATAAGAAATATTTAATTATTTTTATATTAATCAGAAATAATCCAAAACTTAACATTAAATATAACAAATAATTCCAGAAATAGTATAGGAAAAATTCCAGGTAATAAACCCCACAAACTAACAAATAATGATAATTGAAAAAAATAACAGAAATAATAATAAATAAAAACCCAGAAAACAAATAAATTATAAACCACTAATATTCCAGAAACAAATAATTCATAAATTATGCAGAAATGATCTGGTGAATAAGCAAAAACCTGCAGAAATCCAGAAACAATCCAAATACAGTGTTTATCACAAGTATAACAAAAAATAAAATTAACAATAAAGAACCAGAAATAATTCAAAAACAAACCAGAGTTCACAGAGATGCCTAAAAAAACTAAAAGAATCTTGAAATTAACCACTAAATGTACCAGAAATAATACAGTAACCTTAAAATTAATCTGAAAAGAAAATGAACATTACTGCAAAAGTAAACAATAATCTAAGTGAAAAACAAACAAAAACACTTGCAGCAAATAATCCAGAGATTAATCCAAAAACAAAGAAGCTATCAAAGGAAAGTTTAAGGTGGAATTAATGTGACACGATCACATTCTGAACACTTGTTTAGGGAATAAACCAAATTTCTGTTTCCAATATAAACCTCCGATCGATATGATCAACACAATCGTGAAAACCGCAGATTAGCAAACACGCAAAGAGCTGCAAAAACGCACGAAATCTGAAAAATCTGACTTCTGCATGGAGTGAAAACAGAGTTTCTTCTTTTGCTCGATGGATGTGATAAGCCAAATAATAAAGGTCATGTGAAGGTCACATGATCCATTTCAGGGTCCAGTAACAGTTGGTAGTTAATGTGAAGTTTCCAAAGACGTTCAAGCATTTAAACAAAAACTTGAGTCACACACGTGCACTCAGGTAAACACACACACACAGTGACACACACACAGTGACACACACACAGTGACACACACACCTTCAGCTCCTCTTTTCTCGCTGTTACAAACTGTTGCCAAACAAGCAGCTCCACTTTTTCCTTTTTTTTCAGTGAGAGCGTGAAAACAATCGAGCAGCTGAGCTGAGCTGCATCCTGCTGCTACACGCACACACACACACACACACACACACACACACACACACACACACACACACACACACACACACAGTGCAGCTCACTCACCCACAACACAAATCAATACCAATTTATAATTCAGGATTGCTGGAGTTTGGGTTTTAGGGCAGCCTGGCTTCCAGCCTTCATAAATATTACAGTGTTATTGACTTGATCTCAATGAATTGGAGATTTTCTTCTTCTGCGTTTTTTTTTCTTCTTCTTCTTCATTGCAACCTCCCGCTCCCCACTCCTGCCTCCCCTTCACTCTCTCTCCTCCTCCCTATTTTATTCCTTTTGGGCGATTCTGAGGAATAAAGTCTTCTTTATTTATTCCCTACAAGTTGGATAGCTAACAGGAGATAACATGGTGGCTAATAGTCCCCCACCCCCCCACACCCCATCACTCCCCTGACCATCACTGTAACACACAGACACACACCTGAACACACACACACTCGATAAGAGAACATTTCTTGTCTGACTGAACAAAGACGCCATCGTGTTGAACATTAATCATCAAAATCTATGTGTGTGTGTGTGTTTGTGGCTGTGTTTGAAAGACACAAAATTGTGAACACACACACTCTGCATATATCAAGATCAGTTTGATCCAATTTGAGTGATTGATTGATTTTATGACCAAAATCTGCAAATCTGTAAAAACTCACTCGTTAACATGAAAGATGCACATGCACACACACACACACACACACACACACACACACACACACAGACACACAAATAAATAATGATATTTTCTGTTGTTTGTTTTCAAGTTAGTTTGAAGACAGGATTTACCCAGAATCCTCTCTTCCTCTCCTTCCACCTCCTCTTCCTCTCCTCTACCCTCACTCCCTCCTCCCCCCTCCATACAGTAAAGATGGACGTATTGATTTTCCTCCTAACCACCAGCACAGTTTTCTTATTTTTCTCTCAGCTGATCCGCCGGCAGACAGACACTAACGACACACACTAACAGGTGTGTGTGTGTGTGTGTGTGTGTGTGTGTGTGTGTGTGTGTGTGTTGATTTGCCGAGCTGTTTGAAGCAGGATACCAAAGATTTTCCTCAGAATTCATTTAAAACATCTCCAGTCAATCGGAAGCCTTAAAAAAACCACTTGTAACCATGTAACATGTTATTTACAATGAACACATTGAAAACGAACAACAAAATATCCAAATAAATATGTACATGAATAAATAATGTAGTTGAACTGATGGGTCACATGACCTTTATTGATCTCTGAATGAAGGAGCAGAGGTTTAAAAGGAGTCAAAGGCTGCTTTTTGGTAATGCATACAGAAGAGAGAGACAGAGACTCTGAAGAACGCCTTTAATCTGTGTGTAGTGCGTTTTTACTTATTTAGCATTTAGTAATGAAATGTAAACAGAATAAATTATTTCTTTAAGGTGGCTGAATGGCTAAAAGTGACGTCAGTGAAAACTTGCAGTTCCTCTAATGTCCACTAGAGGCTCCAGCAGGGGCGAATTTTTTCACACACCTGTTTTCATGCAGAGGCGTGGTTATCTGACTAACAGGCGGCTGTAGCTGCTAGCTGTCTGCTAGTCTTCACTCAAACTGGATCTCAGCGCCGCGTTGGTGCTGTTGGAGCCTTTTAAAGACTTTTATCTCACCAATAATAATACGGCTGCTGTGAGATTGCACTAAGTAGCTGATATCTGTCACTGTGTGATGCACCCATACCTCATCACTCCGCCTTCTCATCCAGATGTGGTTACTCTTGGCTCCAGAAGGCCAGCATGGCTGCACAGACATTTACACTGAGGCTTCAGAGCCAGCGTGGTGGTGGTGCTCGTCTTTCCTCTTTCATCCACTCCCTGCTTCTCCTAAATCCACGTTAGCACTCAGAGTTGGCGTCCGCTCTTACGTTGGTCATTGTTTTTCCTTCCTGGCAGAGGTCGCAGGTAGTTGTCCAAAGCTGAAGCATGTTTTACTGGGATGGTCACCATAAATGAAAGCTGTACTGGTAAAGGCTTCTCAGCTGATCTTCATTGTCACTTTTACTTCCGGTCTTTTTTAGTGTTCCCACGTTTGTAATTCTCACCTGTGTTGAATTGTCCAGTCAGTCCAGCTTGCTCTTTCAGTTTTTCCAGGCGTTTCCTTGTGGACCTTCATTTCTGGAGTTTCTGATGTTTTCTTTGTACTTTTTAGTCTTCTGTTTCTTCGTGTATGACTTTTCAGAGTGTTAGGGGTTGTTGTCCTTTGCCTGCATCATTTCACTGAGCGTCTGTGCATGCCCAGATTAAACGCTGGTTCGCTTTGTCTGCAACAAATATGTTATTTTCTGTAGTTGGAGGTTGTTTGATTTGAGTGTTTGATTGTTGGGGTTTGTCTGTCATGTTTTGTACGCTGCATCTTAGGTCAGAATTTTGATCTTCCTGGTAAATTTATGTTAATACACAAACTTACAATTAAGGACCCAGTTGCAGATAATTCAGTGTAAACTTGATCAGATGTTATTGTTGTTCTTGTTGGTGTCTGAACTGTGGTGCTATAAAAGCTGGAGCCCTGCAGGTCAGCATGCGAGTTGATACTGATTCTGTTGCCTCTTGTTTGTCCGACTCTGTCTTTCTTACCTCTGCAGGCTGTGAGCTTACAGAGCTGAAAGCCTCTGTTGTATTTTCCTCCTTCAGCAGGTTTTCTGATGTCGGTACCGTCAGAGCTGAGATCTCAAAATACAACACCTTTCCTTTCCTTTCCTGCTCACTTTGCGGGGAATTTGCACTCCTGTGCTGCAGGCGGTGAAATAAAGGGGGTCTCTGCATGCATGAACAGCTAAAGATGACGATGCTCATGCATGAAATTCCTACGAGGGTTACGATTTCTGAAACAGAAACACTTTATAAACATGACGTTAGCAGCCTCTGTTCACTTTCAGTTTAATCATTGCTTAATGTAATTAGGCTTACACTCGTAGGGCCAAATATGGTGCAGCATCACTTCCTGTTTAATCAGGTAATGAAGAGGTTTTCTGTAAAACTGATTAGGAGCTCGGAGTTCAGAGTTCAATAAATTTACTCAAACTTCTTCTCATTCTTTCATTTCTTGCTCAGCTGATTGATTGATTGATGGATCAGACAGTTGGAGAAAACCTTGTTAATACTGCAGTGTTTGTTGTCTCACCTGGCCTGAGACCCGTGTTCACCTGCCACGTCGATAAAGTTTGTTTTTGAATAGATGAAGCCTGAATAAAACCCGCTGGTGCACGCCGGCACCATTCCTCCTGCTCTGCCCTTTTGGCTGATCATCTGCTGCAGGATAATCATGACTGAAATATTGAAGCGGCGTCGTTTTGGAGGCGAACTGAAATTTGGCAGCACAATGCAGGAGGAGGGAGAGGAGGGAGTCGTGGGGGAGAGGGGGGAGTTCATCCTCCGCCTGCCCGCAGTCGTCTTCCTTCAGCCCCGCAGTAAAACCCCTCTTAGTGGGTAGTGCCATCTGGCCGGGGCCCCTGGCGGAGGCGTAACGGGGCCCAAAAAACTCGGGGTCGCGATGCTTTACTGCCCAAGCTTGCCGCCTGCAGATGGCAGCGGGCGTGCCGCTGGAAAACGCCAAGGTCGCGACGGCATGTGGCGCGGTGGAAGGGAGAGCTAAATGGCAGTGGGGACGGTGGGGGGGTAAGGAGGAGGGAGGATGGAGGGGAGGAGGCGCCGCTGGAGCCATAGCAACATCAGGGCCGTGCTATGCTACATTAAAGAGCAGTGCTAGCTCGCCATATGGGAGGGCTACTGCTATCAAAGCTAATAGCTATGTTAGCTTAATGCACACACACACACACACACACACACA
>NW_024582578.1:537766-539189 GCF_018398535.1 Haplochromis burtoni
ACACATGCAGGAGTTCAGGCTGATACAAAACAAACTTTATGTGTGTGTGTTTTACCACACGCACACACACGGGCTCACAGTGAGGTGGCAGCTGGTGGAGTGAAAAGCCTCCCAGTACAAAGGAATTTAATAAGAGAACAGCTGAATGAGGCAGACAGACAGACAGAGAGGCGGACAGACGGACGTCTTCCCCCCACATATGACGCACTGCACCACCGACCCGTCTGTCTGTCTGTCTGTCTTGTAACTGCGTTGACCTCATTATGTGAAACTTTGAGCATGTTTCATACGAACATACACAACAGGATGTAAATCCAGGATTTTAGATGCGCGTTCCTGCATAGATGAAGAACAGAAGTTTTGGTAAAGTAGAAGGAAGAGAAGAAGTGAATCCTTAAATACTTTGACCGAAGCTCGTAACTGTGGGCATCACAAACTAAAAACCAAAGCAAACTAATAATAATTAAGAAAAATCATTACAGTAATTCACAGAAATAATAATTTGGAAACGCATTTCCAGCCATAAAATATCAAAGCTGAGAGCAAAACTCTAACATCATATATACGTGTAGTAGCAAACAACAAAAGGGCTTTTTCTGTAATTTAATGGTATATTTATAGTCAAATGAAAAACAGGGTCAATTAAAATTAAATAAAATAAAATTAGTAAAACAAGTGCATTCTCTGTTATTTAACAGTACATTTCTATTAAAACCAGGAAAGTTTCAGTAATTTTCTGATACATTTACAGTAAAAAATGATACTTTCTGTTATTTAATATTACCTCTACAGTGAGAAAGTAGGCACTTCTCTTACATAATGGTATATTTTGTATATTTTAGTGAAAAAATAAGAAACTTCGATCTTTAAGGCTCACAGGCTACAGCCTAAATAAGCTGTAACTGCACCAAATGAAACCTAAATTTAACTGAACAAAGCGTCCGCATACTTGTGGACTTTAACGCAGCATTGCTCATTTCACCGCCTTTCATTTTATTTATTCACTCTTAAGATTTTTATTTCTATTTAATTGTAATTTTTTATTATTGTTCCTGTTTTTGCTCTAAACATTATTTGACCTTTTATATTTTCCTGTTACTGTCTCGTCAGCCGTCGCTCTGAACGGCTGTTACAAACACGCTGTATAAATAAAGATTGATTGATTGAACAAACAGTGATCTCAGGCGCTCTGCGGACGATATGAACTTCTTTCTTCGTTTTCTTCTTTCTGTTCATCCCTTTGTCTCCAGTGCTGCGCTTCTCTCTCTCTCTTTTTCTCTCTTTCTCTCAGAGTCTCTCGTCCCTTGGCGTCCTCCCTCTCCTCTCTCTCTGCCTGCAGCTGAAGATGAGACTGAAAATTAATTTGGGGGGTTTCATTACATTCACTTTTTGGCCCATTTCCCCGAGTTCAGTCCCCGAGCAC